>NC_061494.1:18971109-19271109 GCF_022539355.2 Hippoglossus stenolepis | reverse complement strand
TAAACCCTCCTCCTGAAAAGATCGTACAAGCAGCTTGCTTAGCAGGCTTTTAAGATTTAAGAGGTCTCAATGAGCATTTGTAATCCCTGGGTAACCGCAACACCCTTCTCTGTGTAAGTGCCATTAATGGAATCGTGTAACTCAAGCCTTATACAACAGATAAACAGGGAATACAAACGCATCACTTAAAACTTAAAAAATCAGAAGTTTTCAGTACAAAGTTAAAGATGCTTCAGGCAAAAACAAATTCAAATTCACAAGAAGAATTCCACTCTCACATTACCTGAGAATAACTTACACAAATAAAAGATTTTTTTAAAAGTAAGTAGAGTGTTCAGCTCATACACAAACACTGACAGAGGAGTTTGCATCTTCACGTCATTTGTAAAAACTAGATTTGGGTTATTTTTCAATAACTAAAGGGAACATTTCTCCTTAGCTCTTTCAGCACTGTAGGACTCCTAATTTCACCACTACAGTATCATATGAGAATTTTAATAATACATGAAGCACCATAGATACAGTGCTAAAGTATTTTTTACATCTGCAGTACCTACTCTGAGCCTCTGGCCTTTTGCATCTGTGTGTGTGTTTATGTGTGTGTGTGTGTGTGTGTGTGTGTATGTGTGTGTGTGTGTGTGTGTGTGTGTGTGTATGTGTGTGTGTGTGTTAGGCTCACCTACTCCTCTCCACAAATGACAGCACTGTGGCTAACAAGCACTCCTGCCCGTTTTGACTGGGCAACAAGGGCTTAATGACAAGTCACATAACAATGGAGAGGAGAGGGGAGTACAGTAAAGCACTGCAGCCAATCTATCAGTCTGTCAAACAATAGCTAGTCAGCCCTGATCTTCTCTCATCTCCCTCATTGTGGCGCAGATAAACAAATGACACACACACACACACAAAAACACACACACACACCTGTGCAAATAGGGTCATACACACGGCAAATTCTTGTTTTCGCAAAAACAAGCATACTCATTAACAGAAACAGAAAAACATGCTCAGGTGTTTTTTACGACACGTGAAGATGAAGAAGCCCAACAAAGTGCAAACTCTCTGTCTCCCACACACATAAACACACACACACACACACACACAGGCAGTATAACTCGTGGTACAAGCAGGGTTTGATGACAGCCCCCTAACAATAGGGAGCAGAGCAGCCCAGCTATCTGCCTGTCACACAATGAAGGGGGCACTGCTGAAGAGGTTGTCACCACCAATACATGTAAACACACGCGCACAAACACGCTGAAAAAGAATCATCACGAAAATAAAAACATGAGTGTGTATCCCAGTGGCACACACACACACACACACACACACACACACACAAGCGGGGGTAATTCAGAGCGCTGCCATTTATGTGAAGAGCGCTCCGTTTTCCAGACTGTGAGTGGAAGTGAATTTGCTTTTTCTGTCGAGTGCAAGTCAGGTTGGATTAAACAACACTTGGCCAGTGCTGATGGGTTATCACTGTGCATCTGTGTGTGCATTTCTGTGTGTGTGTGTGTGTGTGTGTGTGTGTGTGTGTGTACTCTGATGATGCCCACAGGCGCCTGGCTTTGATGCAGGCAAATCTGTAGACAGCCCCCTTCTCCTGTCGGGACCCATCTCTCTCTCCTCTTCCTCTCAAGGTGTCCTTCCACTGTTTTCTTGCTCATCATCCTTCACTTTGTTTGCATCTCTTCACTCCTCTTCCTCCCCGTCCCTGTGTCTTCTCTCTACAGCTCTGCTCTCACTCGTTGTCTGAAGAGCTCGACAGCTCGTTTCCAGAAGTAATAAAAATCCTTTTAGCTGTCTGAATAGAGATTTGGATTTTCAGCCATAATATTGTAACCATCCAAGGTAGACGTACCACAAGCTTATATCCTCCTGTAGGGGGCCACGTGTTTGTATGATATAAACTGCATTTTCATAAAACACATGTTATTAAAGGGAAGTATAACACTACCCACAATCAGGTGTAGTAGCGATGTGTCTGATTCGCCGTTGCTACGGAAATATTTACCACAACCGCAAAAATCACGTTGGTTATGATCGGCTACAATCGGATTATTCAGTGTTACTACACTATGTTACAACACTTTACAAAATTCTATAAACACACAAGAGACAAACTACAATTTAATGCAACACTATGATAACAGCAGGGTTAATTCAAGAGGAAGCGTTAAAGAATAAGACATGTCACCTCCAACAGCTTGTACATACACAGGCCTTTGCAGATACGAGTCCCCCCCGCCCCGTCTTTCTATCAACCCTGTTTATTCTTTTAATCTAATGCAGATATACTCCGAAACCACCGAGAGCTTTGTTGTAACTTGTTACACTTTCATTTTCCCACTCATGTTATTATAGTATGGGGCTGTGTTTTCTCCGGGCTCTTGGGATGCCTCTTTATTGTGCTGAGCCAATAAAACAAAGACTCGGTTGCAGTGCTGGGTAGTAATTAACTGGTCTAATGAGGAATTCAGAGAGCACAGATATCAATATTGGAACAAAACCAGACTTGGGTTCTTTTTTTTTTTCTGTTGCCACTGACAGCCACGGAAACAAAGAACTGAATGATATCCCAGTGCTATTCTGTGACATTTTACTATAATAACGCTCGGGTTTTTAATCAAACTATTTCGACACATGAAAGGCAGCTGCCTCGGTCAGAGAAAAATTACTGAGAGATTTTTGAAGTAATCTTTTGGTAATGAAAGCATGCAGTCGGGCACGGAAATCAATGCCAAACAAAACAATTTAACTCGTAAAAAGAAACTGCTGCTACATTTCCTTATAGCACTTTCATTGAATGTGTTAATCAGCCATTCGTTGCAGTGAGGATGGTATTATAACTCACATGGTTTACACAGACTCACAGACTCAGTACACACACTTCCCATTTAAGGGGTTGATTTATTTAATGTTTGGAGTTGTCATCATCAATAAAACCCTGAAAAAGTAGTAATCCTTCATAGCTTTATATCCTGTAGAAGTATAAACATCATCCAAATGCTGTTATAAACACGAGACAGAAATCTTGCACTGGATGATGTATGATAAACAATTCCTGCTGCAGTTTAAAATCTCATCTCAGTCTAAACAGACTCTGGGATACAACTGACGGGGGTCAACACTGTTCATGCTCATCATGACTAAGCAATCAATGACAATGAAAACATAGAAATACACCACTCAAGACTACACTAGACGCTACACAGTGTCCGAGCAACTGACAAATATCTGATCCCCACTTTTTGATATATAATCTTGTAAACTCGTGTCCATTATGCGTCATTATGGTTATTTTTAAAGAGACATCAGACAACTGTCGTGCCCCTGGCGGTGGTATTACTGAGAAGGAAGGAGTATGTACACTGACGAGGTGAATTGAAGTCACTCTCCTGCTTTTGTTCCTCCATCAACTTGATGCTTTTCGTCTAGTGAGGTTGAGTTTTTGTAGAGTTCAGTCGTTCAGGGTTAGGGTTAGGGGTTAGGGTTAGGACTAACCCTAACCCTAACCCTTAGGCTTAGGGTAGTCAATTCAGCTGTTCCAAGATCTGTCTTTTCCATCAGTGGGGACAGATACCTGGAGAACACTATTCCCCACCTGGTTCTGGTTTGTATTTGTATTTGGGATTTATTGTATGAGACATGACTGTAGGGTCTTGTAAGGCCTTCAAGGTATCTGCTCTATCATCTTCTGCTCTTTCACACACTTCAGCACATCTGTAGTTCACCCCCCCCAAAAAAAAGGTGCTGAGTCTGACACTCAGTGAGTAACACAGATCTGTGAGTGTGCTCAATTGGGTGGTTTGAGGGAGCTGCAAAAAAAACGAGGGGTCCTGTGCTAAGGAAAAATGAATGAAGAAAAGGACCAAAGAGCCTCGGTAAAGGAGAGAAGAGTAGCACTAATGGTGTCTGGATTGAAGTTCCATGGATTGCAAGGCAAAGGATCAGAACATAGCACTTGATCCTGCAGCACTCTGGAAATTTTAGCCACGTGAGTGCTGATGACATAAGGACCCAACTGCCTGGTTCAGGACAGGAAAGAAGAGGATTGAGTGGGATTGCATCATGAACTGCAGCAGCAGCAATGCACTGCGGCCGCTGACGTGTGCTGTAGTGGATCTGAACACAACTAACTTGTTTGGGAAAAGTATGTTTGAACTCGTCCTGACAGCAGGAAGTTGATGAAAATGTACCACATTAATCTAAGTGACAGCAATGATTTTAATTTTTAATAAACAGTTTTTCCTTTTGGTTACCGTACCCTGTATTTTACACCAAAACTATTGAGTATACACAGATATTACATTTTTAAACCGGTGTCTAATGCAGAGTCATTTTAACCCGGGAGTGAATGCAGATTGTTTCCATTCCCATTGCAAACAAAAGATGTTCGTGTTTTTTTTGACCAGTGGAAAAAGGCCGATACAAAGTGTGCAGAGTTTTGAAAAGATGTTAAAAATGCAAATATACACATGCCTGTATGTTATAAACATTGCTATTGTGGTGTTTTCAGCATGCGGGTGCTATTTACTGTGTGTGCATTCAAGTGCTAGGTTTGCTTATGCGTTTCATGTTCGTGCACCAATGTGTGTTTGTGTATATGTGTGTCCGTCTGTGTCCCAGTGAGTCTAATGGTCCCCGGAGGCAGGCCAGCGTCCATCAGCAGACAGCAGGCATTAGTGCTCTGCCTGAGTATCGATGGACCACTGGTGCTTGACAGCGGGCCCCCCCCCCGTGGTCGCAGCACAGGATGAGTATATCTGCGGCTGTGTGTGTGCGTGTACTAGACAGAGTAAGTGTTTCTGATACATACGTGTATATACACACAGAAATAGAGAGATGTTTGTGTGTGTGTGTTTGAGAGACAGAGATGTCTGTGAGTGACCCCTGACCTCAGGCTATGTGTCACAGCTTTGTGTGTGTGTGTGTGTGTGTGTGTGTGTGTGTGTGTGTGTGTGTGTGTGTGTGTGTGTGTGTGTGTGTGTGTGTGTGTGTGCGTGTGTGAATGAGGGGCCGCCCGGCTGTCATCGATCTCACACGCAACAGGCCAGCACTTAACACTTGGACTGTAGCGACTAATACACTCACACCCTCTATTACTGCCCCACTGGAGGCACAGCGTGTGTGTGCGTGTGCATGTGCGTGTGTGTGTGTGTGTGTGCATGGCCTACTGCCAGACTCATGCTGCTGCTGTTCAATGGCAGTACAATAGATTACACATATAACAGTGTAATGATATATCTCTATTAGACATTCTCCTCTCCTGTCTCCTCGTCTCTCTCCACGTTCCGTCCATGTTTAACTTTGCTGAGCATGAAGAACCAGGAGAACAGGATCAGCACTGTTGCTCTATTTTTATTTCAAGACAGAAAACACCGAAAATCACCAGGAAACTCAGCAATATGAGAAAAACCACGGGCTTCTATTGATTGATATTTTTTATCCATTTAGCTTTAATTGATTCATTTGTATATTTTTCACAGCTGTCACCTGTGCAAGCTGCTTATCACATGTATGTTTTATTGTTGAATGAGCTCGAGCAGCGTAGTAATAAGTCGGATGACGCAGCATATAAAGCTGTTAGAAGGAGGCTGAGGTAAAAACAGGATTAGTCGACAAAATACAGGACATTTTGTTTACAGAGTGAAACCAATAATCAGTGTTGCTTCTTTTATCAAGGACCGTTAGAAAATATTGACTGTTGCAGCAATCGTGATGAATGTCCTCTAATTCAACCCAAACCATGATGTTTGCGGCCTAAACCTGAAAACTTGTTTTCGTGCCTAAACGCTGTTTAAAACTCCACTTCTCCTATGGGTCATGTGCAGCTGTAAGGGCCAAGCAACTTATGCAGCTGTTCAAGTTGGACTTGTTTAGTTTTCCGCATTGAGATTTAAAAATAACTGCTTTCCCATTTACAGAGTTTCAATTGCTAGAAGAATTATTCAATGTTTAAAATTCTAGAAAAAATTATAAATAATAATAAAATAAGCTTCAAAAGTCATGGATACAAAGCTGTTTATTTAACTGTCACTTTTCCATAATCCTTGTCCACCAATTTGGGCTGCGGACCAAAGCTACTCTGTCATTGTAAACAAAGCACTTTACCTGACAGTGAACACTTACGACAACAGCGGATCAGACGTACACAGCGACTCTAAATTGCGAGGCTCATCGTGTTATGGTGGGAAGGAGAGGCAGAGGCACAGAAGCTAAAACATCTGTAATTGCTGGTGATAGTAGCATCATAATAGAGCCTTTTTCTGACTATTGCAGACGATGCATGATACGACACACAACAATCAACCATACATCAAGGAGGGGAAGATACACAACAATATATCACCTACGGAACAACAGAAATGACCACGTGTTTGATACTGTGGCTGTAAATAAACTGTTTTGGACAGAAGCTAATGCAGGAGAGTTTCAACCAGATCACCAGGGTAATTTGGGTGAAGATTGAAACTGCCAATATTTCATCCCTACATGGTTTAAATGCTAAAAACAATGTTTATACTGAAACCATAAGTGCTGCAATGACGATAACTTGATTCTCCAATATGAGGATTCATGGTTTATACCATATCTAAAACCACCAGTCTCTCCCACACACACACGCACACTGTAAGTCTTGTCTTCATTCTTTCCAGTAATGGCTTGTCAAAGCAGCTGGCTAACTGAAGCTAAATATTGCCTTATAAACAACTGGGCATTATCCGTTGGGCTATCTAGCCTCTCACCGCAGCCGCCCAGGGGCTAATGTCCAAATGAGATGGTTCGTTTCAGCTCCCTCTGTCTCTCTCCCTCTCTTCCACTTTCACTTTTCTATGTTTATCTCCGTGACCTTGTCCTTTTTTTCCCCCCGTGGAGGTAAAGGACAGGAGGCAGGAGTGGTGGAGAGAAGAGGCAGGGTGAGGAGAGAGGAGATAAGGGGTGATGGCCATGGCTGCCAGGGGTTTTGTGTGTGTTGGAGAGGGGCATTAGAGGACAGAGAGGGAGGGAGGGAGACGTATAAGAGGAGACAGGAAGCTTTAGGCCATAGACCAAAGACCAAGCAGCCTCTTAAGTGATCTGATTGCCTTGCTTGAGAACTGCAGTGACCATGCTCAGAATGGTTACTAATAATACATCTCCATTTAGCCTGACCCTGGAAACATGCACATGAATACACACTCAAACACACAGGCAAACACATGCACTTATGCGAACAAAAGAGATCACTCTCCTGTCTCATAATGACAAACAATTAAAACTACACACAGAAATGCTTGAATAGAAAATAAGAAAAAACTAAAGAGAAATACCAACAGAATTGTGTGTGTGTGTGTGTGTGTGTGTGTGTGTGTGTGTGTGTGTGTGTGTGTGTGTGTGTTGGTGTGTGTGTGTGACGAGAATGGCCTTAAATGACGATCATTGATTAGCTTTAGGCCTCCAGCTCACTTAGGGCACGCCATGTGTTTCGGACTCACACAGAGGTACCCACACACACACAAACACACACACAATCATCATAAGTGAATGGTGGACTGAGACAGACAGAGAACATTGAAAGTAAAGAGCGGAAGTCGAAAAACTCAAAGAGCACGGATGAGGAAGTACGAATAACATGCTGATTAGAGAGTGAACGAAAAGATTTAGTGGAGGACACTTTTTTCTTTAGATATTTATTTATATATAAGACAGTACAAAATATTTATGTAAAAAACAACTTGATTTTAAACATTTTATATTATCAGTATTTTTTTAACATCTTTTTTTTCTTTCTTTTCTTTAAGGCTACAAACTTATACAGATGGGTGATAAATTAAACATCATTTAGTGTTTAGTGGCAAAGTCTTAAAAATCTCATACCGATGTTAAACTCTACGGATCTGCTGACTGTAAGGCAACAGTATAGATTTCACAGCATTTACAATAATCATCTGCATTCTTTGCATATATCCCTGTGCATTCATGCAGGTTTGTCCTTTAATTTGACTGCACTGACCTGTCCACTTTAAAATATGAATAAATTCAGGTGCACAAATCTGTGTTAAATGTGCAGTTTGATTTTATATTACAAGATCAAATAGCAGGTGTCGCTATCTGACAAGGAGAGGCTTGCATCGTCGTCCGGACATCATCATCATCGCCTGCTCTCAGTCCCGGTGCTGCCCGAAGGACCCGTGTTGTGGTGATGGTGCTCAGCAGGCCTGGTCCTCTGATCCGGCTGACTATGGCGAGTGTGACAATGATCATCTCTGCAGGTGGATCCGTCATTTATGCCTCTTTTCCTCTCATAGTCCCTGCGCTTGCTGTAGTAACGGTTTCCCTGGAACCTTCTGTCAGTATGTGAACAGGGGACCGAGTTTCTCTTGGGAGAAGGCACATCATCATGATCACCTTCTTTTCTCTTCAGTCCCGACTGAGCCTGATCCTCGGTCCGGGGGCTGCCCGAAGGACCTGTGTTGTGTTGGTGGTGATCAGCAGGCCTGGTCCGAGAATCATGTCTGCTGGTGCTGTCGTCACGGTTTCCCTGGAACCTTCTGTCAGTATGTGACCAGGGGACAGACTTTCTCTTGGGAGAAGGCACATCATCATGATCACCTTCTTTTCTCTTCAGTCCCGACTGAGCCTGATCCTCGGTCCGGGGGCTGCCCGAAGGACCTGTGTTGTGTTGGTGGTGATCAGCAGGCCTGGTCCGAGAATCATGTCTGCTGGTGCTGTCGTCACGGTTTCCCTGGAACCTTCTGTCAGTATGTGAACAGGGGACAGAGTTTCTCTTGGGAGAAGGCACATCATCATGATCACCTGCTTTTCTCTTCAGTCCCGACTGAGCCTGACCCTCGGTCCGGGGGCTGCCCGAAGGACCTGTGTTGTGGTGGTGGTGGTGGTGGTGGTGGTGGTGATCAGCAGGCCTGGTCCGAGAATCATGTCTGCTGGTGCTGTCGTCACGGTTTCCCTGGAACCTTCTGTCAGTATGTGAACAGGGGACAGAGTTTCTCTTGGGAGAAGGCACATCATCATGATCACCTTCTTTTCTCTTCAGTCCCAACTGAGCCTGATCCTCGGTCCGGGGGCTGCCCGAAGGACCTGTGTTGTGTTGGTGGTGATCAGCAGGCCTGGTCCGAGAATCATGTCTGCTGGTGCTGTCGTCACGGTTTCCCTGGAACCTTCTGTCAGTATGTGACGAGGGGACAGAGTTTCTCTTGGGAGAAGGCACATCATCATGATCACCTGCTTTTCTTTTCAGTCCCAACTGAGCTTGACCCTCGGTCCGGGGGCTGCCCGAAGGACCTGTGTTGTGTTGGTGGTGATCAGCAGGCCTGGTCCGAGAATCATGTCTGCTGGTGCTGTCGTCACGGTTTCCCTGGAACCTTCTGTCAGTATGTGAACAGGGGACAGACTTTCTCTTGGGAGAAGGCACATCATCATGATCACCTGCTTTTCTTTTCAGTCCCAACTGAGCCTGACCCTCGGTCCGGGGGCTGCCCGAAGGACCTGTGTTGTGTTGGTGGTGATCAGCAGGCCTGGTCCGAGAATCATGTCTGCTAGTGCTGTCGTCACGGTTTCCCTGGAACCTTCTGTCAGTATGTGACCAGGGGACAGAGTTTCTCTTGGGAGAAGGCACATCATCATGATCACCTGCTTTTCTTTTCAGTCCCAACTGAGCCTGACCCTCGGTCCGGGGGCTGCCCGAAGGACCTGTGTTGTGTTGGTGGTGATCAGCAGGCCTGGTCCGAGAATCATGTCTGCTGCTGCTGTCGTCACGGTTTCCCCGGAACCTTCTGTCAGTATGTGACCAGGGGACAGACTTTCTCTTGGGAGAAGGCACATCATCATGATCACCTGCTTTTCTTTTCAGTCCCAACTGAGCCTGACCCTCTGTCCGGGGGCTGCCCGAAGGACCTGTGTTCTGTTGGTGGTGATCAGCAGGCCTGGTCCGAGAATCATGTCTGCTGGAGCTGTCGTCACGGTTTCCCTGGAACTTACTGTTTGAACAGGGAAGAGAGTAATAATGATCAATCTTCCTCTTGCTGGTGCAGGGAAGTAGGCCGGTGTGTTGGGGCTGGGAAGTTTTTCTCCACTCGGCATAAGATGGAGGATTCTGCTGGACGAGGTTGGTAGCTGTGCACTGGTGCTGCACCAGTGGCCCGCACACAGCTGTGCTGTCAGAAGTCTGGATTTCCTTCTGACAGACTTCCATCATTTGAAAACAGGAACAGATACTGCAGGAAAAATAATTATTTCATTAGCTAAGTTTATTTATTTGTGAGATAGTGAAGATGAATAAGACATATTGTAAGGACCTGTACATGAACTGTATCCGCAGTAAAAAAAGGTACAAGTGGAATATATATAGAAAACATTTAACCAGATCACATCGATGACTTACTAGCTGCTTTGTTGGTCCATGCGGGCGAAGTGGAGCATGCTAATGAACTTATGCTCCAGCACCTGACAGGGTGTGGCCCTTGTGTTGGGATCGAGCTGAAGCATCCCCTTCAGCATGTCCACAAACATGTAGACATCAGAAATCTCTGCAATTCTATCTGCAGAGTTGTGTGTGTTGATTGGTCGGACCTAAAAGACAAACATGTCATCAGTTAGCTCCAGTAGCGAATAAAAAACCTCTCTGGGACATTCGGAGTGTTTTCTTTTAATCTTAAAGAAATAAGCTCATGATGAATGATCCAAAAGAAGACATACATCCACGAGGTGGTCCAGGGAGGTGAACTTTAAACACCTGTTCTCCATTGGCCGCATCCCCGTCTCTTTGCGGTACTCGTCTGGTGTCTGTTCAGAAAGTGTTGTTGTTAGCAGAGTACATCAGCCTTGCACAAATGTATAGAGGGAACCAAATATGTTACAGCAAGTATATAGACATATTTGAATATAATAAGCTGTTTCAGGTCGGCACCTTGAGTTTCCAGACCGAGGCGTCGGAGTTGACTTCTCTCCTGAAATATTTTGGAGTCTTAAGTCCATGGTTGAGCATGGTGACGGGGAGCTGACCCTGAGTCTCCATGATGTACTTGATCTGAAAGTACAACACAACTTAAAAATTCTACCGGAGTCAAGGTGAACTACTACTGATTTATGTCTATAGAACAGAAAACAGTGCACTTCAAGTAGTATGTGTACCATTTCATATTCACCCAACCCAGGGTAGAGCAGGGTCCCGAGGTACATAGCAGCGGCCATGCAGCCAAGAGACCACATGTCTATGGCATCTGTGAAGGGATTCCCCAACAAGATCTCTGGAGACCTGTCAGAGGAGCAAAAACCACACATAAACCATGACAAATATTTGGGTTGTTTTGAAGGACACCTCAATAACTCTTACTGCTGCGGGAACAAAACGCCTCGCAAAGACATTTGTCTCAATGGATAAAGACAGGATGTTTTTATTCTTAGTTTACGTGCTTTTTCAGTTAATAAGACACCACTAAGATCTGTCATGGTTCCAGCAAATTACCGGTATGGACGGGTCTGAACGTATGACCCCAGCATGGCAGTTGACACCTGACACGCCAGTCCAAAGTCGATCACTTTGACCCTATAGGGCTCCCGTAGCTGATCAACTAACATGACGTTGTCCAACTTTAGGTCTGCATGGACAATCCCTGCAGCCTTCAAGTGTTTCAGTGCATGGGCAACCTGAAAAGTTATTTTCATAAAAATGTCAACAATGTTCCACATGTATATATTTTCATACTGTGTTTTAGTGCAGAGGGGAAAACAGGTGGACACACCTGCTGGACAATTGGTCTTATCTCCTTCAGAAGGAGAGGTCTGAAATTTTGTTCCTTCATGAAATCCACAAGATTTTTGTCCAGGTGCTCAAACTCGAGGCAAATGTGTCCTCTGTCAATGAAGTACTGGTTCCACTGAACAATGTTGCATTTGTTCAGGTCCAACGATCTAAGCTTCGTCAGAGTAGCCACCTGGAGATACATGGCAGGTGACACAAAGATTGTTTATCAGCTTGACAAATGTAAACTTAAACAAGGCAGTACATATGTGTAGATATGGATGCAGGCTGGTATAATTCAAACTGGGATAAGCCCACTTACCTCTTGTTTTGCCACCTTCAAATTACCGTCCCCCAGTTTAATCATTTTTATGGCCACGGTCCTCTTGTCGTCCAGAGTCGTGCACTTTACGACCGTTCCAAAAGCGCCCTGTCCGAGAAATGACTGAACCTGGTACTTGGAAGTCCCAGAGGTAAGCAGGCCTCTTAGAGCCAACTGGCTGTCCTGGGCAGGAAGCGTGGCAGGCATCTTTCCTCAAATTATGGCGTTAAAATGAAGAGAAATGCTTTTTTTGTAGGTTCGAGAGCAAAAGCTGAAATGCTAGGACGAATTAACCTCTATCCTCCAGTGATCCCTTTGATCATGTCATATAGAGATATATAGTTTCTGTTCATAGCTTGTGGCTGTGATCATGTCATATAGGGATATATAGTTTCTGTTCATAGCTTGTGGCTTTGATCCCTTTGAACATGTAATATAGACTCTCTCTCTCTCTCTCTCTCTCTCTCTCTCTCTCTCTCTCTCTCTCTCTCTCTCTCTCTCTCTCTTCTCTCTCTCTCTCTCTCTCTCTCTCTCTCTTCTCTCTCTCTCTCTCTCTCTCTCTCTCTCTCTCATGTATTCACCTGTACATGTTGGTTACAAGAACTAACCCATAATGTGTAGGATTGAATTATTACTCACACACACAGTAACAGAGTCATACAAGGACTTAGAGCACCCCCAACTGGGAGACAATACTGACAGAGACAAAGTGAAGCACTGTACTGATGCAAACACAAGTTGTACATTGACATAAATGAGGCCTCTGGACATACAGTAGCTGACACTCACTGTAAGGTGTATGCGTACTATTCAGGTATCCTTTCTCTCTCTATTTGTTTCCCTCCCGCGCTCTGTACTTAGACACTTCACACCCCTTATGTGTGTGTTATGTAGCTTATAGTGTTTGTGTAATGTAGTTAGAGCTGAGCAAATGTTTCCCACACACAGTCCAAACAAAAGCCAGGTGACATTCACATTCACGCACTCTCTCTCTCACACACACACACACACACACACCATGAAAGAGGTGCAATTAGAGCATCCCACTCCAATTAACCAGCTCTCTAAACAAATCCACATTAGGCCCTCCATTGTGGCTGCGCTCGAAAACAGCCACTTGGGAAAGCAGCATAAAAGCTCCAACTGTATTTCTCCTGCTGGACACGTGTGCAAAAGATGTGTGTGTGTGCATGTGTCTGTACGTGTGTGCACGGACTGGCAGTGGTTACACACTGGCACAGAATCCGGGCTGTTGTGATTGTGTTGGTGATGGGAAGATTGTGCAATCAGTGGTGGGTGGAGAGTGAGAGGAGGCAGAGAAGGAGGGAAGAAGCACAGCAGAGAGGATGGAAAGCAGTGGAACAGGGAGGGAAGCTGTTAGCAGCAGCACACAACGAGGAAACTAGAACCTGTAGCACTGACAGGATGAGTCACAGCACTGCTCCCAGTTTACTTTACAAAGCTTCTCATCATATTTATATTTAGATATTTCTTACACCCACAGGGTTGTGATGAATGAGGAGTAGTGTAAATATACAAAATACACCTCATGCTTGATAGCTTTTTTGAATATTGTCGTGTTAACAATCAAACAAAACAATGCCACAGCTTGTACAAAAAAATATCATACCACTTGAGAAATTCAATACTGATTATGTCTCATAAAATTGTAATTCTACAGCTCACTTGCTAGTGTGTGTGTGAGTGAGAGAGAGTATATATTAGCCTCAGTGAGCACACACAAAGGTCTGTGGCGCCATGGCCCGCTGTGGTCAAATAGAGAGACAGAGTAGGAGAGAGGAGTGTGTGTGTGTGTGTGTGTGTGTGTGTGTGTGTGTGTGTGTGTGTGTGTGTGTGTGTGTGTGTGTGTGTGTGTGTGTATATATATAAGAGTGACAAAGTGCTGAAAGTAACTGTGAAGTTGGCACAATGTTCTTCAATAGTTAAAGAAAAGTTACAAGTTAATTAGCGCTTAATAATAATAATAAGAGATAAACCATGTGGATATGTTTTCACTCATTCATTTGTCTTTTTAACGTTTTCAAAATGTGAAATAAAATCGCATTTTATTTGTATGCAGCCCATATTCACTCATCACAATGTGACTAATAGATCTTAACAATCGGAACCAGATCCTCGGTCCTTTACCATCGAGGAGGGGGTTAAAAAACACAGAAACGTCAGAGAGGGTAACAAGTGTCCCTCTCCCAGGACAGACAGAGGCACGATAGATGTCACATGTAGCAGAGCATCAATGTTTAAAAGATTAATGCGAAAAGAAAAATATCCAACAGAGACAATATATCTTCCTTTTCCAAAGTTGAAGCTCTGATATAAAGAGAATAAAGCTCCCGCACAATGTGGCAGTTAACAGAACAGCCGAGCAGCTTCCGGACCCTCAGCCCGAGGCCCCAGAGAGATGCTGCAGCTAGTTAGTGATGAGTGCAGTGTCTCTGAGGGCCACTTGAAAATCTGTTAACTTTCCCCTCGGAGGCCGATGCTAACTCACATTAGCATTTAGCACACCCATTAGCGCCAAGTGACAGTTAAAGGCCCCCGTGGGTCTATTTAGAGTCTCCAGACAGAGAGAGACTGTCAGAGTGAACAAGTGACTGAAGCAGTTTGTGCATTAAAGCCGTACAGTGAGTCACCAAGCAAGTTAATGGCTTCTTAGCTAAATAGCAAACACATTAGCAGTGTTAAGCAAAGACGTGTTGACAGGCTGAAGGCTGACGGGCAGCTGCTCCATCTCTCTGTTGGGGATTCTTGACAAACTAGAACTATGGCACTGCGGTTGTAGGCCCCGGCCAACCAGTGCAGTTTCCCTGTACATATTTCTGCATACTTTTTTTCCAGGTTCATATAAGAAATTTTAAGAAATTCCCTCAAGCACTCATGAGATATCTCATTCAAGAGGCCAAAAACATGTTTGACCTGTGGCAACCGAAATGTAATGAGTGAATCCAGGTGAATTGTACCAGATGTAATGAAATTCACTTGACCTTTGACCTCCAAGCACCAAAATCTAAATCAGTGCATCTTTGAGTCCATAACTTCCTCCTATTAAAAATATATATTTTTTAAATCCTTAAGAGGTGACACAGAATTTCCACCTCACTCTTGTTCATGTTGACCCTCACTGTCTGTGCGTAGAGTTTCAGGGTGATGTAAAACAACTCAGATACTTGAAGGCAGCTTTGAAGACTTCCATTAAAATAAATCCCAACGTAGCAAAATAATTTAACTTTTTGAAGTATTCCAAGCTATGATTACCACAAGAGTTGGCATAGCAACTAATAAGCACTGTCGCACTTTCTTGTTCATCCTCTAGCTTTTAACACATTTAAATTTTTTTAACTGTTTTGCATTAATGAAAGCTTCAAAGGGAACAGCACGGAGTAGAGTACAGTATATGTTGGTGATGTGGCGTGTTGGTGGAATGATGATTTTGTGTGTGTGTGTGTGTGTGTGTTTTAATAGGGCCGGTGTAGGCTGAGCTTAGGCACCATGGTGGGACATTGCCAGGAGGGGCACACACACTGGGGTCGGGTGACTTAAATGGAGAAAAATCCAATAATTGTATCTGTCCAGAGGGAGGGCGAGCTTTTAGGCAGGGGAGCGACCTGTTATTACTCTTTCTTTTTTCTTTCACTCTTTCATTTCATCCCCTAATTCTAGGGTGAAGGGGTAACCTAAGAAAGGGAGGGACCGGAGTGGGGAGACATGAGGGTTACAGCCTGAGCTTGCTGTTAAAGTATGTCCTTGTAATTAGCTGAGTATTAGCAATGGTGACAATGCAGGAGCACTGGGCAGGGAAGCACCCTTTAACGCTCTACTCATTTCCTGAACTTAATCCCCACCGCTTACTGGTAATAGTGCACACACATCTAGACACACACACACACACACACATCTCTCTCTTTCAGTCATGCACAAATTCACATAATCAACTGCTGGCTATAATGGGAGAGGACTCCCTCAGCAAAGCTACACCCAACTGCTCACCTTCAATCCCTATTGTGCTCAAAGTCATAATGGTGCTTTACTGCAGGGAATTTCTTCTTGCACGTGCATGTGCGTGCATGTGTGTGTGTGTGTGTGGGTCTGTGTGTGTGTGCAAGTGTTCATTTATGTCAGCATCTGCACATTAGCATCAAGTTGTGTGACTGTTTACTTCTCCGGTGTCAGGAAGACTCCAGCACCCAGCAGTACTTGGGGCGAGTCCCTGTTTCGTGTTGTCTCTGGTGAACGGATGGAGGAGACAAGAAGCGAAAATCAATTACTTACAATTAAGTCAACCGGCAACTCTTTCAATGTGCCCTCGAGCCACTCAAGTCTTGCTTACGCTGCCTCCAACCCCCAACCGCTGCACCACAGAGTGAAGCACACACACACACACACACACACACACACACACACACACACACACACACACACACACACACACACACACACACACACACACACACACACACACACACACACAAGACACATCCACGTACTGTGTGACTATCTTTTTGTATTTAGTGGTTAAACTATAGACTAAGAAACAATTACAAAGGCAGCAGATAAAAATCAGTTCAGGAGTATTTCAGTTTTATTGAACTGTTAAAAACATACAAAAGGAAGCAAACATCATATCATGTGCCGGGTTATTATTCACTTGGCTTCTTAGAAACATCTTAAAAATCTCTAAATGTCTATCATAAGTATTTCCTCTACATTTTTTTTACAGGAGAAAAAATATTTCATTTGAAAGCACAGAATGTATTTAACTATATAGTGGGAAAAGCTACCAGCTACTTCCACCACATTTACTGATCCCTGTTAACCACTTTGCGGCCTGTACCATTAAAAAAACACTGTAGCTCATTGTGATTCTAATGATTTAGATCAAATTAACCCCTGTCGGACCACAGCATGTAAAACAACAGAGCGGTTAAGTCTTTGTGAGAGTAATATGCAGAGTAAAACCAATGTGTGACTACAAATCTGTCTCTTTTGTAATCGAACACAAGCTCCTGTAGGTATTTTAGCTCATTTCCAACAACCTAAGCCGTCTATTCACTCTCTGCTGAAGCATGTTAGTGGGGTATCAGGGTTGGATATTATGAGGAAACATTCTAAAGCCCAGTTGGGGTTATCTGATTTTCATTTGAATCAGCTCATGCGGAAGAATTTCTTTACATCTTAAAAACTCTGATACCACTGACTTCACAATGTCGACTTGAACAAATGTCTGGAAAATGAGTTAAACACGAGTTAGGACGGTTAAATGAGGGAATGTTAGTGCTTATAAGATATTCTTCAAAATGCCACACACATATTTGAAGAAAATTTTTAATTCTAGAAATTACAAAAATTAATCAGGTCTCGATTGACTTGTGAACAAATCAAAACGTGATCTGAGAACAAACTTAGGAGAGTATTGCTGGTTATAATCACTATATAATATGAATAATATTATAATATATATATATATTATAATATAAATAATGAGGAATGGAATTTATAGAAATATTACATATTCCTGGCAAAGGAGCAATTAACAACGGCTCAAAGGAATAAATAAAGATATAGAGAATATGAGCAGGGGCCTGTCTATTTGAGTCAGGGGAAGCGTGTGTCATATTCTTGCTCCACATTGATTTTTGTTCCATTAGCTTAAATAAAAATCAGACGAGCCACCTGAGCTCAGTCCAGAGCACACCAGTGGAGAACCATTTCTATAGAGAGCATGTTATAAACAGCGCAGAGGGGGACCACAAACCTTGTCATTGACACAACAGTCTGAGTGAGCGTGTGTGTGTGTGTGTGTGTGTGTGTGTGTGTGTGTGTGTGTGTGTGTGTGTGTGTGTGTGTGTGTGTGTGTGTGTGTGTGCCTGCCAGCTCCCAGTCTAGCTCTATTGTCTAACAAGGTCTAATTAGCACTATGGCACAATGAATTAGCATAATTATGCAAACAGGGCTCTGCTGTAGGCTTGACACAAGGGGAGGCTACGGGGGGGCACCTATTACAACACACACACACACACACACACACTAAGAACACTTGGACACAACAAGCAACACATTAAACACACACACATGCCTGTGATAGATCCACTGGATACAGAAGGCACGCACACGCACACACACACACCCACACACACACACACACACACACACACACACACACACACACACACACACACACACACACACACACACACACACACACACACACACACACACACACACACACACACACCTCTCATGTTCACTGATGATTGGCTCATTTGATCGGACATTTATCTGCCACGTTCAGAGACAAAACACTGTCGTAACAGATGCTGACACTTCCTGTAACAAACAGTCGCCACGACACACAACACAACCACACACACACACACACACACACACACACAGACACACAGACACACACACACACACACACACACACACACAGAGAAATGACCTGCTAACATTCTGGGCTTATAGTATTTACAGCGGGGGTGATAGGTGAAGTCGGTGGGAGATAATAGGGACGACTGAGCGACCAGGCATTCAGACAATGACAGCTGGAGTGAAGAAGGCTCTATTTAGCTTCATTAGGATGCCTGGCTCTTGATTACTAACACACACAAAGACATAATAGTGCAGGAAGAGGGAAAGCACCGCTCTGAATGAGATTGAACTGCATCAGTGGCGCTAAAACCTGCAGCAACGATAATATATTCCTGTTTTCTACGTGTGTGTGAGTGTGTGTATGAGCAGTGTGACCTCTGCCTGCAACATGAACCCAACAAGTAACTCTACAAACCAACAAGTCCTCTTACCAAAAGCCCTGCAATGTCAACAAGCTTTACTTAAACCCTCTCAAAGCGCGACACACACACACACACACACACACACACGCACACACACACACACACACACACACACACACACACACACGCACACACCTTCTCTGATGCATTCGTACTCACCCAACCCCAAGGGCCTGCATTGTGCTCTACAGTCCTGATCCCTCGCAGGAAACAAGCACCCCTAAAACCCCAAACAACGCCGCCACAAAGCTGCTCTTACAATTACAAGCCCCCTCCGTCGGCTAAAGAACCGGGAAGGTCGGAAGTTCGGAGTTCAAATAGTTCAAAGTGATCAAGAACAGTCTGAAATAAATAGGCCCCCAATCATTCACCGACAACATAATGAGCTACAAGTGTAACTGCAAATCCATGACTTCTGGATGGCCACCAGAGGGGGTGATATGTACTGTGACCTCTCATCACGTGTGAACACAAATTAAAACATATATCTGCCATAACATTAAAACATTTATACATATTTATGTTTAATTAATGTGTTGTCTTTATGCTTCAAAGAGAAATTTAAAGAAGTTATTAAAGTCCTATTTTAATATCCTTCACCAGCAATAAAACTTTGCTGGAGAAAAATACAGAATAATAAAATAACAGACTGACATCAAAAATAAAATTTCAATAAAATAAAATAAAATGCTACGATGTTGATAAAAAGGAAACTCAAAGCCAGTGAGAACATGTGTCTTCAGTCTAACAGAAGCAAATCAAATTCCAAGTTCAGTAGCAGACACTTTCTACACAGGCTACAGATTCCCACGACAGAGGAACAATCATCCATCTTTTATTATTCCACCTTTTGCCCGATAACATTGAAAATTGATGCTGGTAAAATACTGCATGGTTATGTTAATTCATTGCAAAACGAATAAAAGGTGACCCACAGCAGTAAAGTGAAACCCTATGGGACTCGTATAATTTGGGCCCAGTCAGATGCACGTCCTCAGTGGTACCTAAGAAGTCATTAAATGTAGTTTAGTGATTTCTACTTTCATTTCTTTCAGTGCAGAGTCTTCTCAGTCATATGCTGCTGTCTCTGCAAACACTCTCCACTGCTTACAACATCTTCATTGAGACCCCTCTCGTCTGGAAATAAAACCATTGACTGCAGCTTATCGTCGCCTTAAGAAACAACATATTGTTCACATACGTGCACAGTGGTGGGACAAACACAATGGCCGGGCAGAGAGCGTCGTGCTGAGAGGGGGGGGGGGTGCGATTTTAAGCTGAGTCCACACATTTTGGAGGCGGTGAGCTAATCCGGCCGGACTTTTTAGCCTGCTATTCAGGAGGACAAGGACCCCTAGGATCTGGACTTGTCCGCACCTCAGGGGAGGGGGATTATCAAGATAGCAGGAAAGGTGGAGAGGGTGTGATGGTGGCCGGAGTGAAAATGGGTTTATTAGCAAGAGGGTGTAGATTTGTGTGTGTGGCTGTGTGTCTTTGTGAGGAGCACAAAATACTAGGTGTAGGTGTGGGTGTGCGAGCGAGTGTGTGTGTGTGTTTAGAGGGGATTCTCTCCGACCACAACCCCCAAAAATATACCCCTGAGCTCTGACAGGGTCGACTCTGGGCCTTTCAGAGCCTCCTCTCAACCAGCCCTAATTGATCTCACGCATTACTAGTCCCAAACATGGGATGGAGAGGGAGATGGCTGGCTCATTGTCTGAGGAATGAGGTCCCCTTTGCTTGTGGCTCTCCACTCCTTGTGCACGCTCACACGCGCGCACACAAACACAAACACACACACACACACACACACACACACACACACACACACACACACACACACACACACACACACACACACACACACACACACTCCACCTCTGGCATGCCCACCCACCATTTCCTCTTCTCCCCCCCTTTCCACTCCTCTATGCTCTCATCTCCGGCTGTGCTAATCCACCGGCCAAGTCAGGAACTCAGTTACCCATCTGGCCGAGCATGACTCAAGCTGGGAGGGGAGAGGGATGGAGGGGTGGGAGGGGAGAAGGTGGAGAAATGAGGGGGTAAGAGGGGCAGATTGGGAAAAAAGGGATGAGGGTAATACTGTGCACAGCCAGAAATGAGGGAGGAGAAACTGGGGCAGGTGTGTTTATACTAGTTACTGAGGAAAAACTGAAGAGAAAGACAGAAGAACGGAGAGAATCAAAAATCTGTGAAATACAAAGAGCCCAGCGGGAGCTGCCAGAGTCGTACAAGGACGATGACCTCTTCTGTAGCTCGCTAAAGAAAAAAGTATTGATCCTATTGTCTCCTTGTAGAGAAAAGGGATCATCCGTTCTAGCAGCTCTGTCGTGACTTATATCGTCTGATCCCAGTGTGCAGTGAAGTAGCCTCTAGACATGGTCTTCACCTCTGACACTGACTCCTGAGGAGCCATCTGGCTGGTTAACACTAACACACCATGTTCGTCATCACGTGCCTGTGAAGACGGATCTTTACGCAAACAGGTTCAGAATTAATGAATACATTTTTTTATCCGATTATAACGTCTATGGAGCAGCATCTTTTATCTGTTTTGTTTTATTGCCCTTTTAAGTATGATGGCTTTTCTATCATTTGCTATCTTTGCACTCATATTATATTTTGTGCTGCAACTTGTAACTCTGGCTTTGAAAAGTGCTTTAGAAAAACACTTTATTATTATTACTATTATTATTATCACACCCATATTTGTATTTTCTGCATCAGCACATTTGCTGCAGCTGTTTCTAATGATCCTTGTCTTGATTCTGCAATATTTCATGAGGTGCAGTGAAAGACAAATTCCCTCTGAGGTGGACAATAAAGTTGTATTTTATTGTCACTAATCAGTGACTAACCAAAATATGGGTTAGGGTTAGTAAAACAAGAAATGCACATGCACTGACAATTATTTTACATGCTATTAAGTACTTAAATCTATATATATATCTTGTAACTGACATAATGTAGCCTACACCACCGGTACAAAGGAAAGTAGTACACTTGGCCTTTTCAGGGACAAAGAAATGTGTACATTGTACGTGTGTGCCGATCCACAGACACACACACACACACACACACACACACACACACACACACACACACACACACACAGACACAGACAAACACAGACACACAGTGACATTAGATACTCTGTTATCTCAGGCTGTGTAAAAACCACATCATTTGGTTTTAACCAACAGAAAGGATGTACGTGTTAATTTGCATATAGAGCAGGGAAGTGAGATCTGATCACAAATGGTCACAGGAGAAATATTCAGGACCCATGTTGTCCACTTGTGATGGGATCTCTCAGGACAGATGTTGATACTCTGGTGCATTAACAGGAACAGT
Organism: Hippoglossus stenolepis; assembly: GCF_022539355.2. Lineage (NCBI taxonomy): Eukaryota > Metazoa > Chordata > Actinopteri > Pleuronectiformes > Pleuronectidae > Hippoglossus > Hippoglossus stenolepis. The sequence continues at coordinate 19,248,857 of NC_061494.1, read as the reverse complement.
ACTGCACAGCAGGAGGTACTACTGTATATCTCTATCAGAATGGTTAGAAAACCGCACAGGTAACAAAGGAGAACAGACTGGTTGGTCAGAGATTCATCGAACTGTAAAATAATGACCCAAGATGAAGAGGAGCAGCACAGTCTCTGAACTGCATGGAGCTGGTTTGTGATGAGCTGGACAGGAAGTGAAAGCAAAGCTACAAGTGCATCAACGGAACACGACAGAGAAAACTGAATTAAAGTCAGTCGAGCTTCACAACATGAAGGTCAGAATCCAGGCTCGTGTTTGGGAGGATGCTCCTTCTCTCTGTATCACAGACCATGTGCAGATCTGTCGGAGCTTTGTTTCCTCCCAAACCGCTCATCACTGTCCACTGAAGTAATGAGAAGACTAAAGTGGGATTTCACCCTAAAGGACGTCTGAAGGTAGTTGGGAGGAATGAGCACATGACACAAGCCAAACACTCCCATTCAGAGAGAGAGAATCAAACCACCAGCATCAAACCATCAATCAAACAGGAACCGCAAACAGCATGAGTGTGTGTGTGTGTGTGTGTGTGTGTGTGTGTGTGTGTGTGTGTGTGTGTGTGTGTGTGTGTGTGTGTGTGTGTGTGTGTGTCAGTAAAACGCACAGATGCATCACATATAAAATGACTTCAAGTATGAAGATCAAATTTGTACTCACAGACGTTCCCAGTGTTGTCGAAACTGTTGAGCACTTCATTCACCCTGAGAGGACCCAGGTTATCCCTGAGAGAAACACAAATAGAGACAATTAGACAGCAGCAGAGAAGAACGTGTGTAGTGCTTTATATATAATAATAATAATATTAATCACCATTGTAGACTCATGGCTTTGTTCTAATGAGAAAGTATTTGATGTGTCGTGTATTTACAGTTCTCGAGGACACGTTGGGCCTTTACCAAACCAAACCTTTACCTCGATTACGATTAATGATCGAATCAGTTCATGATCTGAGGTCAGCCATGTGTAAAAAACATTTTATAACACTGACTTTTACCTAAATAGTCTGATGTGCTGTGGTATAATATATAGTTGTGTTGTACTGTACTTGTGCCATCATGAAACTAGAGTTGTGTGTGTACCTGAGTAAGGCACTGTACTCTGGAAAGCACACACTTCTGTACTCCACCCACTGGTCATCTGAGGTATCACTGGGGTCTTGTGTCACAGGCCTTTTCCTGCTGAAGAGGTTAAACGTGGCGAACCTGCGAACAGATGCCTGTTTGACCTCTGGACTGTCGGCCGACGACTGACGCAGCACCTGAGGGAGGTACAGGAGTGGAGATACAGGGGAGCTCGTGAATTTTGAGTTCCACAAAAAGGGCAAAACGTTTAAATCCCCTTATGAGGTCGGAGGATATTCAGAAATAACCACTTTTCCTGTTTTGGCTGTGCTACATTTCAGCTGTTTAGAAGTTCAACAAATGTTATATCTTTAATTTCTAATGGAAGTGGTCTGATCTTCACACTGAAGAGTCTGAAGCACAAAGAGTGTATTACTGTGCCAGGTGGAAACAGTGCAGAGTGTGAGTTAGACCCACTCCTGGGAGCTTTTCCTCTCAGCCAAGTGTAACATCTGTCTAATGCCCATCTATGGGGAAAAGGTGAAAAGAGCTACTGCTCGTGTGTGTTTGAGGTTCTTGTGCAAGTAAACAGTAGGTAATGAGTTTCTGGGGCCACATGAGAGAGAGAGAAGATTCTAACCTGTGGCAAGTTTATGGATGGATTCAAATGGGTGTAATTCCTAAATGGTTGATGTGATATCTTTGTTAAACGTCTTGAAATAAAAAGCTGAAAGTCTACACGCTGTATATTGTTATATATCAGTTTAAGTTGTGAGTTACATGATAAGTCAAAGCAGATACTAGTTCTACTTTGTGGAAAAAAATTGGCAGAACAAATGACAGGAAGAAAAACTGGTAACTACAGCTAATAGTAACAGATGGACACAGCCCTCCTCTGATAATATTCAAGGTCCCCCTTATACAGCTTGAATCTAAACATGTGCATCAAACTACGTGAAGTACAAACAAATCTCATGCAAATCCCAGTCAACATGACCTGGTAACATCTGATTCTATTAGTCAGCAATTTGCAACACAAACAGGGGGCAGTGTTCTTAAAGACGACAACAACAACAGCAACAGTACTTTGATTTGACCCTGATTGTGTGCTATGTTTTGAGTACTGCTGCATACTTATATGTCCTGTGACTGCATACTTGTATGTTCCGTCTACTTATACATTTACACCGGGGATCTGAGAGAAACGTTATTTCACTCCCGTCCATGTGGCAGAATTGACTAAACAAACATTTGAGTAATGTTAGAATAAGCTGCTGTAACAGTGTAAAGGGGAAATAGGACACAGCTCCTAGTTCATAACATTACAGCAACTATGTCTGTGCAGATTCTCAGTCATCCAGGTCATTGTAACATCCAAGTGCTACAAACAGGTCCAATGGACTTGGTTGAGTTTCTTGAAGATGTTTCCTCTCTCATCCAAGAGTCTAAAGAAACTCAACCAAGTCCAGCTGACCTGTTTTTAGCAATTGGATGCTACAACAACTAGTTTCACAAGTGTATTTTATTTGTATAAAATATAAAACTAGTCAAATGCAAAATCATGTACCAGACAAACCAAAACACAGCGACCTGTGTTGCTCCTACACTAAAACATTTGCTGACGCCTGGTTATGAGGAATAATAACTGAAATATAAATCTCCATCATCTCTAAAAACACATTCCACGCTGTGTTCGCTCCTGGGAAGATCCTACCTGTCTGAGCAGGGTCCACCGGGCTTTGGCCACATCACCACCGCAGCTCTCGGTCCTGGAGGAGCGGGAGTCGGCGGAGCACCTGTCCCCGTTTACCTCCATCCTCCGGGGGGAAGCCGGCTCCTTCTCCTCCTCCGCAGCACCGGTACTGTCCCTCTCCATCGTGCCTGACCGCTTCCACACGGGGATCAACTCGCCGGCTGCTCGGCTGTCACGCGTATCGGTGGCGACAGGAAGGAATAAAGCTTCACCGGCCGGGGAATCACCGCAGGCAAATGCGTGTGACTGTTTTCACCTGTTACCTCCACGACGATCACGGAGTCACGCTACTTCCGTACACTTCAGGTCGTCAAGGCATAGCAATGGATTGTCGAGTCTCTGGTGCAGGATTCCACTGGTGCAGATACATACAGTGGTGGGATTTACTTCCTTACTGTACTTGTAATGTACTGTGTTTATGTATTTTATGTAAATAGAGGGAAGTGAGGATCTGTGTTGGCCTCCAGCTATTTAAATTTTAAATTGTATTGAATTATTTGCTTGAATCTGCTCCTTTTCATTCAAGATCTGAGCTTTTGTGTTTACATTTAAATTGTTTTTTTTTGTCGATGAATGAAATAAACTTACGCATTAAAGAAATGTATAAATAATGTGTATTTTATTCATTTATTTACTTTATTTGAAGATGTATTTAAAAGGGTCCTCATACACAAAACATTAGTTAGTAGGCAAAGTCAGTTACCAGCCAAACAAGCAAGCACAAGCTAGATTAAATAAATCGAGAATATATAAGTTTATACAATATCATCAATGAAATACACACATTAGCTCTCTCACTATCTCAAAGTAAACCCACTAAAAAATAGATAAATAAATGAGTAAAACAGGTGAATAAATCAAATAAAACATCAAAAATGCAGTGTACATCGAAGCAAAAACATACAACTTTACAGAAGGAGATTTATTTTGAGGTAGGGTTCCACGGTGGCTGAGAGAACTCAACGCACTGCAAATGAGGAAAACACATGCAAACAGAAAAAAACAACTTCTTCAGTTTGACGACACATGCGGTGCAAAAAGTCACAACACATACAAATACAGAAACGTGCTGCAAATAACGACCCAAAAAAGCTTTGTAGTCTGTAGTTTTTATTTCAAGTTACGCTTTAAGCATTTATATTGTGCCAAACTTATGTCTGCTTATGTGAGCACTGGCTCTTTTTTTGTTTTTTGTTGTTCTTTACATTCATATTTAGAAAATTTAAAAGGTTTGAATGTTCTTTGTTTTCGTTTGAAAAATGTGCTCATGTAAGGGAAACATTTGACATTTAACACAAGTTTACGCTTCCTAAACCCATCGTTGGTGTAAGATCATACACATCATGATGTTGATGAACGCTAATTGAGGGGGGGGCCCCTGGGAGTTTTAGCTTGGGGCCCCAATAGACTGAAGCATCGCCTCTGCCTCTGATCAGACTCTCAATCCACGTCTGACCTCGACTGCTTGAGTCTGTCGCTGCCTGCTACGTCACCAACAGCTGCTTCACGTGCTTGTTATGGATCTTCTTTCTGCTGCGTGCACTTTGCCTGACAGATGCACAGAGTCACGTAAACAACCAGAAACAACAGGTGGAAACACAGTGACTCTCTCGTTGCGTGGGTCGTGTTTGCCGTCGTGAATTCCACCCTGGTGACAGTCGGCCTCTTAAACCCCCACGTAAACAAACGAGCTACCCCCCCTGGTTTAGCTAGCTGGTGCTAACTGCTAGCCGGGTGATGGCAGCCGTCTCTTCTCTGCTCGGTTCCTCGGCTCGTGTCGCTGCTCGGATTCGACCTGTTTGTAAACAGGTGACTCGTCTGTCCTCGCAGCGACGTCACACGCGGGTAAGCGAGCGAGAGGAGCTGGAGTCACATCACCTCCTGATAAACCTTCACCCCGACAGCGTGAGGTCATCCATTATTCACTGAACAGGTGTAAAGGAGCCACGATGACAAGTGGAGATAAAACACTTGAGACACGTGCTTCCTCCGGATGTGGATCAGTCACCACAGGAAGAAGCTGCACATATAAACACCTGTTCACAGTTTTATTAAAGCTCAAACTTTATGTTTTTTATGTTTCTACTGTAAAGTTTGATTCCACTGTTTATATAGTGGTATATGATGCAAAAGTGTGGGCACCATTATCATTGTATATGTAAAAGACTGTGGGCAAGTCTGTATTTTGTAGTTCTTCTATATTTACGCTTATGAAATAGAAAGTAACAGCACATTAACATTTGGGAGAATTATAGTTTTCTACTTGATTTCACTTCAACCAACAATGAATATTAATCAATGTGAAACCCATTCACTGTATCTCACACTGCACATACTGTTCTTGTTTTTACACTGTGCATATTAGTTTTTATTCCGTTCATATTTTTCTATATTTCTTATATTATAAGTTTTATTATCCTTAAATGTATTATTACTTACTGATGCCTATTTTTGACTCTTGCTGCTGTAATATTGCAGACTTCCCCATTGTGGGACTAATACAGGATTATCTTATCTTATCGTATCTCATCGTCATCATTGAGATGATCATTTAGATTTGCACATAAAGCCGTTGCTCAGTTCTCTGGTTATTTATAACATAAGAGAAGCATCACATTAAATATACTGCAATATGAGGAAGGAGCGCTGTCACACTTTATTGCAGGGATATAAAAAAAATGCTGACACACTGGTTAACTAACTTGTTAAAAAGTTTTACAGTTCAATGTCCATCCTCTGCGACAGGAGACAATAACCTTTATTGACACAGCAATGCCCCTCAAAGTTGGAAGTTTCAAAAAGTGCATCCTTAATTTTAATGCTGTTTTATTTCAGGAAAATTCCACCTCACCTGCTGATCATCTCCGCTCTGGACTTGAGACGTACAAGGACCTGCAGAAATATTTCAGCAAGAGACTGAGGGCGATGTACCGGAGGATCTCCAGCACAACTGATCACTCAGTGGTAAGAACTGCTTTAGGTTTGAAGTGTAATGATGATATATATGTTTATGTATTATGTCCCTCATATTAAGCACCAACATTCATCCTTATTGCATTAGATACTCCTCATTTCTTCGTGGGGTGAGCTAGATCTGGAAAATTCAAGTGACTTTCATTCAGAAATATTTAACTTCAGGTAAATTCCACTTTGTTTTTTTTAGAATCCGCTGTGATCTCTCTTTCCACAGGTCTGTGGCCACCATCATGTGTATTTCATTGAAGGCGATGGCATCTACAGGATGGACAACAGGCAGAGTAAGACATCATGAATGTAGCGAGACAGTGTTCACTAATCACCCTAATTCTAACCCTGCATCTGCAAGTTAAGGGACATTCCCACTTTTGTGACTGACTCTGTTTCCTCTCCCTGCTCGTAGGAGATCTGGAGCCGGAGCAGGTGCTAAATGTAGGACAAGTCTCTGGAGGAGAGGAGGAGACGGGACCTAAGAATGGAGAGAGGAAGCGGACGTTTCAGTGGATCGTCCAGAGAGTACGTTTATCCCCACAGGAGAAGCATCTCGCTGCCACGTTAAGAGCTGCTCATAGAGAGGAGCTGAGGTGAATCAAACACAACAGAATTAAACCTACAGAACACACTTCATTTGGCAACACAGTTTTTTGTTTGCTTGTGTAAATTTAAACTTTTTAAGTCAGCGATTTAAAGATTAGATATTTGTACTTTGAATTTCCAGATGTGTGGTTGTGAAGCTTAAAAGGGAAATGTCCACTTCTTTGGATCCTTCACACATCTTAATAACACTGGACAAAGTCTTCAGCTGTGGTATGTTTTAAATTGCTGCACTTAAAATTAACCGAGAAAAGCGATGTTAGTGCACAGGCTAAAATCAAAGTATATTTTCTGCGTCGGTACAGAATGGGCCACAGATGAGATCCTGTTCTTCACGACTCTTGAGGGCCTGCGTTGCAGCAGAGTGTCTCGTCTGGACCTGACCTCCGGTGGAAGCAGGATAACGTCTGTGTATGAGGAAACACGGCCTGAGTAAGTGTAAGATGTTACATCCAAGCCGTCTCGGCCCTTACACCGTCTGTAACTGAAACACTGCATCCCCCCCCCAGTGTGTTTGTGGAGGTTGCCCTTTCCAGAGACCGACAGTTACTGAGCATCAACTGCAACAGCAGGACCAGTTCAGAGGTGCTGCTGGTCGATACCACAACAACCAGCGTAGAGCCTCTCCTGGTTCAGCCTCGACAGCCGGACCTCTTGTACCACGTGGAGCACTGGAGAAGGAAGCTGATCATACTGGCTAATACAGGACCTGGACAGGAATATCAGGTAAAAGAAAGTGGTTGGAATAAAACATATTCTGAAATATTGAGACTTAAATGATATACTCTTTGTTTTACCAAGTGAGGAGATTTATTCTTCTTTGCTCACTAGGTGGTACAAGCTCCACTCTCCAACCCCTCCATGGTGTCCTGGGTCTCACTGTTCGCCCCGTCTTCTGGCTCTGCAGTCAAAGACATGGACGTGGTTGGAGACCACTGTGTGTTGACTGTAAGAACGCCGGCCAATGAGCTCGTCCTGATTGTGATCCCGCTGACTCACCCTGAGAAAGCCTACACTGTGCCGGTCAGTGTGTCAGGAAACTCTTTGTATTTCTTGCCGACTTCCTTCCTTGTTTTCCATTTTGCTTGTATTTTACTTTGCCCTATAACCTTATACCCATCTCTAATACTGTCAGATGTCTACACTCCTTCCCCAGCTCCCTACCTGGGCTTGCGCCATGGAAACCAAGAGACCAGGCTTGGCAGACCAATGCAAAGTGTTAGAACTCCTCATCTCCTCTCCAGTCCACCCACCGGTGCCCTACTGTCTGTGCCCAGAGGACGGGCTCCTTCTGTCAGTCACTGAGGATGGATCTGTCCGAGAGAACAAGGATGATTATACCACCACACGTTTAGAGGCCTGCAGCCAAGTGAGAAGACACATGCACACACACTGACACAGTATCTGCAGGGAGGTGAGCATTTTGTATCAAGACTCGAGTGTCCACTGATAAAGCTCTTTTCGCAACTCCACAGAAGTGTTTAGTAGCACATGCATCTCAAACACCTTCACACATACACCTGACAGAAAGGAAGTGATGACATTTACAAACTAGGGATCGTTTAACACTTGGCATCATCCCAGTTTGCAGACTGTCTCCTGCCTCTCCTCTGCAGGACGGCACCCTGGTGCCAGTCACACTTTTCCATGCCGTACCTGTGGAAGGTCTGAGACAGGCGCCACTGCTGGCTCATGTCTACGGAGCTTATGGCAGAGATCTGCACATGGACTTCTGCCCAGAGAAGAGGCTGCTGCTGGAGCAGGGCTGGGCTCTGGCCTACTGCCACATCAGGTAACCTATCCCCACTGCAGCAGCCTCAAACTTACTCAGCAGTTTATTTGCTGAGGAGAACGTATCTAACTTAGTGTGGAAATTCAAACTTTGTTGTAAAAGTGAACCGGTTCATTCCCCCCCTCAGAGGTGGAGGAGAGAAGGGTCTGTCCTGGCAAAGACAAGCTCGTGAGGAGAGGAAGCTGAAAGGAGTGGAGGATCTTCACGCCTGTCTCCAACACCTCTTCTCCTCAGGAGTCTCCTCACCCTCACTCACTGCCCTCACAGCCTGCAGTGCTGGGGCTGTGCCAGTGGGAGCGCTGTGCAACAGACACCCACATATGATCCGGGCCGTCACCCTGCAGGTAAAATGTTAAGTGTGTTTTTTGAGTGTTTAGCTTTTAGCGTTATTGTATGTCCAAAGAACAAGTACATCGGGGACAGTGTCTTCCTCCAGAGATTTATCGGTTTGTAAGGGTTAAATACATATTCTACTCATTCATCGTAACATGGTGCCTCACCAAATGAAATCTCTCTTCCTGTTTTCAGGCTCCTTTCCTGGATGTGTTGGGGACGATGGAGGATCCCAGCCTGCCTCTAACTTTGGAGGACAGAGAAGAATGGGGGGACCCGTTAGGAAACCCCAAACACAGACTCAGCATCTCCTCCTACTGTCCCCTTCACAACATCACTCCTCAGGTATGGGGAGGGGAGATTGAGAAGTTAAAAAAATGGGGCTGTAGTTTTTTGTGCCTGTTAGTTTGCTACCTTCTTTCTGAAAATCACTCTCTGATTATATCTACGCTGCAATGTAAAGTGTCCTGTAAAACCAGAGAACAGACTATGCTGAAATCCCATTTTACATTCCCATGGCCCACAGCCTGAATATGAATAGCACTGGGTCAATGAATGGTTTCCAGGCTTTCTCTGAAATCTGTTCAACATAAGTTGAGGAGCTCTCTAGTGCTGTGTCTTACTGACAGATCATTTAAACTGGAAATATACATAAGCCTCAGAAATGTTGTTTAAGGGGACACTGAGGACCACTGTGTAACTTGTTTATCCGTTTCTGTGTGTGTGTGTGTGTGTGATAGTGCTATCCATCAATGCTGCTGACAGCCTACAGCAGTGATGCCAGGGTTCCTTTGGCAGGTGTCCTGAAATACACTGAGCAGCTAAGGAAAGTCATCCACACTCACTTCACCACGGATCCAAAGTCAGGTACATAAAAGCACAAACACACACACACATACACACTCAAACTTTCACACATCAGCCGTTTTCAGACATGAGCTCTGAAGAATGTTTGCACAATAAGTGGACTTTCTCCGGACTTTCACATATGAAGAATGCAGCAGGAGATTCTCACGTTCATGTCAACAAAGAAATATCTCCAAAATGTTGAGGTGAGGGCTGGTGCAGGTTTCAGGAGGGAGGATGTATCGGATAAATAACACTGCTGAGATCACGTGTTTTTGTTTTCAACACCGGCGTCGGCCTTTGACACTAATAACTAACTGTCGATTCTCGTCGTCTTGTCAAGTCGACATCTTCGTTTCCGTCTTCTACGTGTATGACATCTCTTTTTCATCCTGAGACATTTGTATTCTTCCAGTTTCACGTCTGCCGCATGCATCCTGTAGATGCCATCACCTTCAATGAGTGCATCGTTCTGTGGATGCATTCCAGAATAGATTCCCACTCGTTCCACTTTCTTTTGGGTGTAATTTCTGCATCCCCGAGGTTTTAATAGTTCAGGGTCGACTCCCAGTAGTCGTGTCAGTGTGGACGTCTTGAGAGGCAGCAGCAGCAGCAGCAGATGTGTAGCTGTCTGTCTGGGGGGGGAAAGTGCTATCAGAGTTTTAAGTTCATGACCAAAGTGTGGCATAGGTCACCTTGTAGTGTAGCATGTGTGTCAGCTAATTGCTCTCATTTCCCTATAGACAGGCTCTCTCTCCCTCTCACTCATAATCTGCCTTCACCACATTGGTGGTACTCCGCTTTACACCCCTCTCTCTCTCTGCACACATTATCTCTCACTTTTTCTGTTGTTCATACACACATACGCCAGCCAGCTTAAGTGGCTCTGTGTGTATGTGTGTGTATATATGTCTCCCTAATCTGTCTCTCTGTTCTCCGGAGTCTTTGATAAAGTGCTGATGGCATAGACACACGCAGGCGGGTGGGCAGGCCCATTAGCATGGTAAAGAGATAGTGTATCAGAGCGAGAGATTAGACGCCACAGACTGGGAGCTGTCAAGGTCAAGACCGCACTTGTGAAACAGCCAGTACCACAGAGACGGGGGGAGGTTATAATATGAGGGAGGCAAGAGAGGAGGGAGCTCAGTATCAGATGGGAGCAAGCATGAATGAAAGGAGAGTCAGGAGTGAGAGAGGGAGATAAGATTTGGGGCAACCGGACGGAGAGAGAGAAGGGCAGCAGAGAAAAAAGACATAAGAAGATAAATGTCTTGGAGGAAGTTTTAAAGATTAGAGATCTTTTCTTTGACCTTTGGCTCCCGATCCTCATCGTTCTCTCAGGATGTGAACCAGCACCAAACATCGTTCTGAATATCCAGCCCGGAGCAAATCACCTCGGACCAGACGACTTTGAGCTGATGCTGGAGGAGGTAATTAAATTCTCAAGATCCAGATTTGATTTGGATCTGCACCAAACTGCACACACTCAGAAATCAATGAAAATGTAAAAAAAAAAGCCCTTTATCACAATGTTAAAGAAAGTGGGGAAACAATTGCTGGATCTGCCCCCTGATCTGGATCCACACCAAAATTGAATGGGTTCTTTCCTGACCAATACCAAATCCTTGCACTAAATGTTATGGTAATCCCTCCAGTTGTTTTTGCATAATCCTGCAAACAAACACCAGTGAAAACATAACCTCCTCTGTGGAGGTAATACGGCAAATTAGACACAATCAGCTATTTTTTAATTTATTTTCTGACCTCTCCTCTCTCCCCAACACAGGAAGCCCTCAATCTAGCATTTCTATACAAAGAGCTGGGCCTCGAGCCGCCGCGGCGCAAGAGGAAGAAATTGTGAGGCTTTCGAGAGGCGGTCGGGAATCAACATGAACTTTTTGAGTGGAAGAAAAGACAAAGATGATGGTGACTGTATCTGTTGCGGTTCCTTTTAATTCTCTGACATACATCCCTTACAGAGGAGACACCAAAGAAACATCTTGATTTCTACTGTGAAACTGTAATAACTGAATACCAGTGTCCATTCATGTTAGCATTTATAAAGTATGTCCATGGCTCCTAAATAACAGGCCTTCTCTGAGACGTAGCACTGTTTGGGATGGTTGGGATTAAACCGAGTGGGTGCGGAGAACTGAATCACCAAACCCTCCCCTGCCTCCGTCTGGATACGAGACTTCTGAAACACTTTGCCATCGCTGACACCGTTTGTGCTCATTAGCACCGTCAGCTGGTCCGGCAGCTCCCCAATAGACGAGAGGTCTGTGACGGCAGATTCTTTGCCAAAGTTAAGGACCATGAGGAAAGCTCGGTGTAGCCCGTCGAGCTCTCTGAGGTATGAGAAGACGTTGGCGTCAGCGTGGATGTAGCAGAACCACCCGCGGTGAAGCGGCAGCTCCGACTGACGCAGGGTGTTCAGGAAACGGTACTGAGACAGAACGGAGCGTCCATCTGTTTTCTGGACCTAGGGGAGAGAGAGTGGCAGGAGGGGGGGTCACTTGATTTTCAAGTAAGAAACACAAGCAGCCTCTGGCCAGATGTTCCTCCCAAGTTGAACAGAACTAAAAGATCTCTGTACCTCCACGTTCACGCTTGTGTAATCCGGGTGAACAGGCAACCAGGTGACGTTGGTTCTGTTGTTGAAGCCTGCGTTCACGTTACCACTCCACTGCATGGGGGATCGCTGAGGGTCCCGACTGGCACTCTGCAGGGACAACGTGCAGTTTGACTTGGAAAGAGCACAGACACTTCAACCTATACACATGTATGTACAGTTTCCATTCCACTATGGTCAAAATGCAACAAACTGGAAATAAATCCTGCCTTAATAAATGTTTGTCTATTTTCATTGTTGACACTAATCTTGTCCTGTTGTGTCGTTGTTATTATTGTGCAGCAAATGATGCTACAGTGTCTAATGCATCGTCTGAAAACGCTTGTTAGTGTGTGCAGAGTACTGACTGTATTGTATTTGCCAGCGGGATCTTGTATCTCACTGTCCGTGACATTAATGTTCTCCATGCCGATCTCCTCGCCGTAGTAGGTGGTGGGGGTGCCGGGGAGCGTCAGCAGCAGCATGTTGATGACACGAATGTAGGTCTGACCAGCGCTGGTGGCAATTCGAGGCTTGTCGTGGTTTCCCACCTGGAAACAGAGGGAGTTAGAGAGGTACAAAGGAAAAGGTGAAACAAGTGAGGGATAATTTAAAGATGCCAAAGAACAACATAGATAAATGGCGACTCACCACCCAGTTGGCCCATCGTCCACTGGGCATGTTGGTCATCCAGAGCTGGACCAGTTGTTGAACCCACAAGCCGCTGGTGTTGTGAGGCAGGTCCAGCAGGTAGAAGTTGAAGGGGAAATCACTTTCTTTCACCAGCGACGTGCCGTAGTACATCATGGTCTTGTCCACCTCGTGGTAATCGTATGACTCTGTCACCATGAACCTGGAGGCAGCAAGAACGCATGATAACATTCAAACTGACCCACAGCCAAGCATGGAAACTCATCTGTTTAAACCTATTACCTTTTATTAAATAGATTTACTGACCACATACGATAATAAAAGGACACAAAACATCACAAAAAACGAGCACTGACGAGTCAGGAGACGTTTATGTTGTTGTCCTCGTGTGTAATAGAGAATAAAGAAGGTAACATTATCAGTTATTACCTAAATATTACTGTATTCTTCACATACCTGTATCTGCCAGGCTCACGGCTGTAAATGTCCATCTCTGCCCTCCAGTCCCTCATGAGGTCGTGCAGCCCCAGCTGACTGGTGGTGTAGTCGTGGTAAAGGTCCCACTCTGAAGTCACCGACTCCTGGAGAGGAAGGAACATAAAGAAATATGAGAGTCATGTGAATATTATTGGTCTCCCAGTCAGGTTTTACATTTAGTCTCTGCAGAGAAGTAGTGTTTCATTCACAGTAGAGTTTCCTCCCTGACATCAACTCCAGTGCATTAGTGGAGCTCAATGGTATTTTCCTCAGCCCACTGGGAGTTAGTGGGAGCTGGAGTGTAAATGCATTTCTTTGTCCTTTCGTAGGCCTGAACTCAGGGAGCAGCCACAGGACAGGTAGTTGGAAAATAAGTGGAAACCAGATACAGAGAGAAGAGGCCAAGTGGTAACAGACTTATGGGTTCAGTGATCGAGGAGTAATGTCATGTGCAAGAAATATTACTTTTATTACGTTTTATTAAAATAAAGTTGAAATGAAACATGGGAAAAGATAAAGTAGGATATCACTCAGTAGAGCACATACCTCCGTCAAGGCCCGACAGTCAAGCTGCACCAAATTTCATGTATCATAGATATCAGTTCTTCTAAATTAAAATGTTTTCATCAAGATCCCTGAATTAATCCCTGGAAAAACATTTAAAATGGTGATAAATCTCACATTGTTAAAGATATTGAAAACACGTTCCTGGATCTGTCCCCTGATCCAGATCCAGACAGGAGTGAAAACATAACTTGCTTGGCAGAGGACATAATTATGAGGGAACCAACTAAGGAGCTGCTTCAGTCTCTAAAGCCCAATGTGAGGGTTAAAAACGATAACACCCGATGTGAGTGTATTGTGTGTCGGGGGAACTCAAACACAACACAACATACTAATTCCAGTCAGAAAAGACCAGGCCACGAATCTATTCATGCACTTTACCACTGATGCAGCAGTGAGGTGACGTGCTGCCATGTGAACGAACCATTTAGCAAACTGCCTGTAAAATACAATGTTGGCGTGAATTGAAAGCTTCAGTCGGCAGTAAACCACTGAAGCAATAATGATAACACGGAAAGTTGCTCAGTTATAAATACGGCCTTGAATGTGACTGAATCTGAACCCATATTGTACATGTGACTATATATATTGCAGTGTTGTTTAAATGCACGAGAGTCTCTGAGAACAACTTGCTGCAAAACACAGCTTTGTGTGTTTAATTCTTTAAAACAAAAGGCAGTGTTGGATGTGGGTGCTGCCGCAGCGAGTTCACCTCTAAGTCAACAGTGAGCAGACGGGTCGGTCTCAGTGTTATTCTGCAGGAGTAAATAAATCCCAGTGACTCGCCAATCCACCCAAATATGCGTCTTTTCTACTAATCTTTCCTCTGGGAGAAATAACTTCATTCTCCTGGTGAACAAAACCCCTCAGCCAGCTTAACTCTGAAAGGGTCGTGAACTCCTTTGAATTCAGAGAATGGTATTTTGTCCGGAGGAGCACCAGATGACCTTATGTTTAAGCCAGAGATGATGATGATGAATGATAACGTGGAGCACAGTGCGAGTTCTCCCACTCAACAGTCTGTTCCTCCGGCTCCACTGGAGACGCCTCTGCCCACAGTGCTGCTTCTATCCCTCTCACTGATAAAAATCTGGACTCTGACATGTCACGTGTCGTATAATTCAATAAAGTAAAATCGTAATATAACCATATAACTGAACGTCGCAGCAGAGAGGGCTAACTAAGCCGAACCTTGACCCACTGAGCTCGGAGAAAGCGGAGCTGTCAGGTGATGATCCTAGGCGGACTGTTCGTTAAACTGCAGCTCCGCCTTACAAGAGGTTAAATGTGTTTGGGAGCTGAGTTACACCTGCTCTGCCATTCGAGATGGATCCATTTCAACTGGCAGATCACAGACACCATGTCGGGTGAACGTGAGGAGAGAGAGCTGCTCGACCAGGGCACGTTGGAGACAAACGACGGTGATTGAACTAAACTGAAGAGGCAACACTTACAGGCGGTTTCTCTGGGTCCACCTGTGGCTCATCCCTCAGGTGCGCGGCCTCCAGGATGTGCTTCACTGCGTCCATCCGGAACCCGTCCACTCCTTTCCCCAACCAGAAACGAATAATATCCTGAGATAAAACAACAAATATAGATCCATTAAAATACAGTGTGTCCACAGTAAAACTCATTCTCCTATCAAAAAAATCCTTTACACAATAAGTTACTGTGTAATTTGCCGTGTAGCATTAGTTGAAAACACCCAGGGGTTAACAGGGCGGGGGGGGTTAATGAGTAATCTGTTACCTAACAAAACAAAGATTAAACCTGATGTGTGAATACAGCAGTGATTGGTGCACAGTGGAGGAGACAACAGAGATTTTAATGACCATAGATAAACAAAGAGGGGAGTCAGTAGCTGTGTGTGTGTGTGTGTGTGTGTGTGTGTGTGTGTGTGTGTGTGTGTGTGTGTGTGTGTGTGTGTGTGTGTGTGTGTGTGTGTGTGTGTGTGTGTGTGTGAGTGTGTGTTGATGTAATCTTACGATGATCTCCTGGCGGACATGTGTGTTTCTGAAGTTCAGGTCTGGTTGCTCCTTGAGGAACTGGTGCAGGTAACATTGTCCTCGGACGTCATCGTAAGTCCACGACGAATTCCCGAACACACTCACCTGAGAGAAACAGCAGGATGGAGAATTGTTGTCGTTAAGAAACTACACACATGTGAAAACTTTCTCCACTCCTCCACAAACTCCTGTGAAAAGGTGTTGATCCGCAGATACCGACCCAGTTATTAGGTCTCGGTGATGTCTCGTTGCAGTCGGTCCAGACGTAATAATCCTCGTAGTGAGGATCTCTCGTCCGGCTCAAGTTAAACCAGCGGTGTTTGTCACTGGTGTGATTGGGAATGAAATCCATGATCAGCTTCAGACCTGGTGGAAGCAGAGAGAGAAAAGAGTCAAAGGTATTCACTTCAAACCAACCAGGTTCCCCCTGAAAGGAGACGTGTAGCGGTCCATCGTGACCACCTCCAGCTCCACACCTTTGTTGTGCATTTCAGCCAGCAGCTCCTCAAAGTCCTGCATGGTGCCAAAGAGGGGGTCAATGGCTCGGAAATCTTCCACGTCATAGCCAAAGTCTTTCATGGGGGAGCGGTAGAAGGGACTGATCCAAACCGACTTGATGTTCAGGAACTCGAAGTGATCCAGCTGCTCCTGAATTCCTGTCGGAGCAGAGACACCCTGGTGATAGTTAGGAGGCTGAAAATACACACGTACCACAACTTCAGAGAGCACCTGCTAATACTCGACAGCAGAGTTAACGTGGATATATTTAAAAACAGTTGGTGTTTGGTGTGGCTGTATTTTAATTAAATTATAAAGTGTTTTTTAAATTATGCTGCTAACCATAACTGAAGTAACAGAAGCATTAAAATAAAAGTAGTGCAATGAATAGTAGAATATTTGCATTCAAACCTTTGTAAACTATGAAGTAGCTTAAAATAGAATTTCTCAAATAAAATAAAATATATCTGATAATTTAAGTAAATGTACTGACTCTTCATCGGAGTAAACAAAATCGACTTGAAATATCCACAGTAAACAAAATGTTCACCTCTTTAGCTTTAATCTATAACATGTTAATGCAAAGTATTTCCCTCTGAAATTTGAAATATAATAGATTACAAGTAGATTAAAGTCGTTATTTGTAATTATGCCAAGTAATGTAAAGTAATGAAGTACATTTACTCAAGTACTGTACTCTGCACTGGCAGTACAGTGTTTACAAACAACCCTCAGCCCTCCACAGTGTTCTCTGTGGGTCAGGGGCGTTTTACCTTTGAGGTCTCCCACACCATCACCGTCCGAGTCCCTGAAGGAGCGGGGGTACACCTGGTACACCGGGGACACCTGCCACCAGCTCAGGCACCGTGGAGACAGAGCGATCACCGTGATGGTGAGAGCCACCAGGGCCAGGGTGCAGGCCACGATCAGCCAGAACAGGACCTCCCGGGGCACCCGGTACCGGGCCTGGGAGGAGTACAGCAGCAGCACCTCCTTGGGCATCCCGGCGTAAGGCTTCAGCTGCGTGTACTCCTCCACAGCCGGGTCCAGCTTCACCGAGGTGGAGTCCTGCTGCTTGTCCTCCGGGAGAACACCGTCCACATCCTGGAGGTCAGGGTCTCTGGTGTAGTTCACCAGCACCATACCGGTGCTCTGCTTCTTAGAACTCATCTCCTTTATTTAAGAAAGGAACAAATCCTGTGCTGGTTTAGATCCACTTCACCTCAGACTGAGAGAGTCAGAGTCACATCAAGTAATCTAAGTGATCTGAGAAGGTCATAGTACACACACACCTCTCTCTCACTCTCTCTCTCACTCTCACTCTCTCTCTCTCTCACTCTCTCTCACTCTCTCTCTCTCTCTCTCTCTCTCTCTCTCACCTCTCACTCTCTCTCTCACTCTCTCTCTCTCTCTCTCTCTCTCTCTACACTCTCTCTCTCTCTCTCTCTCTCTCTCTCTCTCTCTCTCTCTCTCTCTCTCTCTCTCTCTCTCTCTCTCTCTCACTCACTCACTCACAGATCAGTTCCGCCTGTGGAATGTGGGAAAGAGGAGAGTTGAATGGTTAGAGATTAACATTTTTTGGGTTCAGAGCTGGAACCAGTGTTCATGTCTTTTACTTCTGTCTGTAGTATGTATAAGCTGCAGTGTATCAAAATGTATTTGAAAAATAAACAGAATATACATAATGTTACATAACTTGCTCTCAATACTTTATGGGTTATTATAGTTTTGGGTTGCCAGGTTGAGGAAAATCCTCCTTAAACATAACATGATTGAATTATCTTATGTAAAAGGCTTTGCAGGACAACTGGACCAAAGTCCATTTACAAACTGCTAATTGGAGCTTTTACAACTGTTGACATGTTATTGTAAAAGTACTTTTTAAAAAGGTTCAGTGTGTAGAATTTAGTGACATCTAATGGTGAAGTTGCACGTTGCAGCTGAATACCCCTCACCTCCCCCTCCCCTTCCAAACAAGGAGAACCTGTGAAAGTTGTAATAAAAACTCAAAAGGTGTTTAGTTTGTCCAGTCTGGGCTACTGTAAAAAACATGGCAGCCATAGAGAGGACCCGCTTCCGGTGTAAAATGTAAATTATCTAAATATACATACACTACCGTTCAAAAGTTTGGGGTCACCCAGACAATTTTGTGTTTTCCATGAAAACTCACACTTTTATTTATCAAATGAGTTGCAAAATGAATAGAAAATATAGTCAAGACATTGACAAGGTTAGAAATAATGATTTTTATTTGAAATATTAATTTTGTTCTTCAAACTTTGCTTTCGTCAAAGAATGCTCCATTTGCAGCAATTACAGCATTGCAGACCTTTGGCATTGTAGCTGTTAATTTGTTGAGGTAATCTGTAGAAATGTCACCCCACGCTTCCTGAAGCCCCTCCCACAAGTTGGATTGGCTTGATGGGCACTTCTTGCGTACCATACGGTCAAGCTGCTCCCACAACAGCTCAATGGGGTTGAGATCTGGTGACTGCGCTGGCCACTCCACTACAGACAGCATACCAGCTGCCTGCTTCTTCCCTAAATAGTTCTTGCATAATTTGGAGGTGTGCTTTGGGTCATTGTCCTGTTGTAGGAGGAAATTGGCTCCAATCAAGCACTGTCCACAGGGTATGGCATGGCGTTGCAAAATGGAGTGATAGCCTTCCTTATTTAAAATCCCTTTTACCTTGTTCAAATCTCCCACTTTACCAGCACCAAAGCAGCTCCAGACCATCACATTACCTCCACCATGCTTACAGATGGCGTCAGGCACTCTTCCAGCAACTTTTCACCTGTTCTGCGTCTCACAAATGTTCTTCTGTGTGATCCAAACACCTCAAACTTTGATTCGTCTGTCCATAACACTTTTTTCCAATCTTCCTCTGTCCAATATCTGTGTTCTTTTGCCCATATCAATCTTTTCTTTTTATTGGCCAGTCTCAGATATGGCTTTTTCTTTGCTACTCTGCCTAGAAGGCCAGCATCCCGGAGTCGCCTCTTCACTGTAGACGTTGACACTGGCGTTTTGCGGGTACCATTTAAAGAAGCTGCCAGTTGAGGACCTGTGAGGCGTCTATTTCTCAAACTAGAGACTCTAATATACTTGTCTTCTTGCTGAGTTGTGCACCGGGGCCTCCCACTTCTCTTTCTACTCTGGTTAGAGCCCGTTTGTGCTGTTCCCTGAAGGGAGTAGTACACACCGTTGTAGGAAATTTTCAGTTTCTTCGCAATTTCTCGCATGGAATAGCCTTCATTTCTAAGAATAAGAATAGACTGGCGAGTTTCACAGAGTTTCTAATCATCCATTAGTCTTCTAAGGCAATTAGCAAACACAATGTACCATTAGAACACTGGAGTGATAGTTGCTGGAAATGGGCCTCTATACACCTATGTAGATATTTCATTAAAAACCAGACGTTTCCACCTAGAATAGTCATTTACCACATTAACAATGTATAGAGTGTATCTCTGATTAATTTAATGTTATCTTCATTGAAAAAAACAGTGCTTTTCTTCGAAAAATAAGGACATTTCTAAGTGACCCCAAACTTTTGAACGGTAGTGTATATAGTTATTTAAGCTCATTGAATATTTTCTAAGAAAAGTCTATGTAACTTTTAAACTGTAGCTATTGTGACTGTGTAGTGACAATAGGTTAAACAAGTTTCAACTATTAAACAAATAATTCTCAAATCTAAATAGTGATAAATACTGCAAATCCGAACATTCTCAGTGAGACATAGGTTCAAAACCTCACAAAGTTCTGATTTAAGACTCCAAACTGATTTAAAACAACCTGTTGACAGACTTGTGCGTATTTCCCCAAGTTGCATTGTGATTAATTCTTCTTTAAAGGCACTTTTGTTTAACTTGGCACAAAACAATGTACTGCTGAACATTTTCCCCGAGCACAAACTGTCACAGGACACAAGAAAGGATTCAGTTGTGTTGTACTGAACCGTGAGTGGTAAGAAAAAAGACACAGGCTGAAAAACAGTTTAAAGTTAAATCCATCTTTATTGACATTTATGTTTACTGTATGGTCTGTAACATCACAATAGCATACTGGGAAATTAATACAGGAAGAAGGGATGGTGAATGCCCCGGGTGTCTCGTAAACCTCACCTTGTTTTAAATCTTATCAAAGGTCAAAGGTGAAGGTGAGTGGGTCATACATCACTCTCAATCACACGCCAGCCGATCATCACTTATCTCATTCTGTCTCCAGAATACAGCATATTCATAAGAGCTAGAAAGCATTGGAATAAATAAAACGAGTGTGGAAATCATCATAGCCATCATACGTTTCAATCACCTCTGACAGTGTGAGTATAAAGAGTGACCAGAGACAACAGAAGGAGGTGGCGAGGAGGACTATAGGTTCATCTTCATCCTAAAAAAAACTAAATCCACCTGAGGAATGTCATGTGATGTCACGTCTGCCTTATGTCGTTTTGTCGTTTCGTAGCAGATTAGAAATCCTCCCTTCCGTGGCTCTCATCACATCAGCCCAGCTTGTGCTTCGTAAAACTTTACTCTAAATATCCTGAATCAAAGCAAATCATTCACCAAACCTCCAAAGTCTCCCCTGAAAAAACACTGAGAAGTTCTCCCGTCTGAGTCTTGATCATTGTTGTGTTTGTGGAACAAAATATTAAGTTGTTTTTTTGTTTGTTTACTCTCTTTTTGTTTTTCTGGAACAGAAGAGACCTTGTTCTGACTTGAAATGACGACGAGGAGAGAACATGATGCTGCGATGCTGCTTGTGTTCAGTCCCTGCAGTGGGATCAGTGTGAATAATGAAAAATTACATTCAGAAAAATAAAAATGTTTCTCCCTCCTTCACTCCTCTCCTCTCCTATAGCCCAGTGTCTGATACAGCTTAAACATAAACCTAAAGTGGGGGCTGTGCTCAGTGTGGTGAAAACTTAACACAATGTTAAAGTCAGGAGATACGGGTTGTGAAATCAAGAGCATCTAGACTGGAAAGTTAATTTAGTTTTAAAGACAATATTAAATCACACGAGGGTTAGGGCCATGTAAAGGGAAAATTTATTTGAGAATTAGGTTGTAATTGAGAAGAAAGAAAGACATAAGTCATATTATAACAGGACTGAAGTTATAATATTGCAATAAATTGTAATATTACAAGGAAAATAATAATATTACAAGGATAGAGCCATAACATTATGAGAATTAAGTCATAATTGAGAAGAAACTTGTAATACTGCAGAATTAAGTCAGAATATTAGGAGTTTTGTCTCTATTGCGAGAATAAAGCCGTAATTTTACGAGAATGAAGTAGTGATTGAAAAGAAACTCATTAAGATACTAAAGTCAGCAAATCACCAGTTTCTTCACAACTGAGAATAAAGTCATAATATGAGAATAAAGTTGTAATTGAAGTCGGAATAGACTTTTTTGCACAATCTTTTCGAAGTCTAGATATTGATTATAATTTGATGCTGATGTGCCAAAAGTATTATGTTATTTGTGACAGGCTGATCTTCAGATATTCTTCTATTAACGACACATAGCACATTATTCTTGTAATTTGGGTCTTTGTTTCTGAAATATATATTTTTTTCCCTTTGAGTGGCCCCAACACTCAGTGGTAAAATTAGATGCATTGAAATATTAACAGTTTTGAATGGGTCGGCTGGATTTCAGTCTAATTCAATAGAGAAACCTGCTGCTTTTGATTCCATTTTTCTCTAGCTTGTACTTTCACCGTCACCTTTCCTCTCCAACATTGTGCTCCACCACACTGAACATCCCCGCATTGTCCCCACCCGCCCACTAACACACAAAATACACTCCTCCCCTCAATCACAAAACATGCACAACTAAAGAGATCCCACCCCTCCCACTCCCTCCACCACAAACAAAGAAAAAAAAAAATCAATCATCCCATTAAAACAGCGCAACTGCAAAATGAACAACACATTCAAGTACCTATTTGTCATATGGCACCGAGAGCAAGTGTACCACAAGAACATTAACCACCCAGCAAACTCTTTACGGCCTATTCTCTTTCAATACTGCCACTTCAAAAAGCACAATGAATTTGCCATTGAATGATTGAGGAACAAAAAGTGTATATTACAATTGTGTGTATACTTATAATCCTATTTTAAATTCACCTACAGGAGAGAATACACACTCAAAGTGTATCCGTGTTGTCTCTGCAACACATTTGCTTCCACAAAATACTGAAAAGAAAAGTTTATTTCTGACAATATTTCGGAGGTTTCAGTGATTTCTTTTCATTTAGTGCTTAGATCGACAGAAATGAAACGGACTGCTGGTCAATCCAAAGTCAAACCAGGGTTTTTCCCAGCAACCATCATCGGCCTTTGAGGCGACGTCTATGAAGGAAACTTAAAAGGAGAGCAATTTCATTGACAGTGCGATCACAGCTACGGGTGTACGGCCCATTCTGTCCTATAGTCTCTTGTTTACTTCATACAGTGAAACACCAGAAACCTTCTTCTCGCTCCCACTCTGGTGCACAAGTTCGACTTTAAGCTCCCCCCTTGGCGTTTCCTTATCTATCTGTAGTTGGACCACAGCCACAGTACTTTGAAAAACTATATATACACACACCAAAAAAACGTTACAAAAAAAGATCCTTGATGGAGTTTTTTCTAATCAAAACAAAAAAGGCAATTTTTTAAAACACAGGAGAGATAGAAAAGACAAGTTGTAGCACAAGCAGGACTCTATGTAGATACAGGATGTTGAGAGAGGGGGAAGAAAAGGGTGAGGCTGGAATCCCTTTACCCCGAACCCTTCTTTGGAACACTGCTGCGTGGGAACTCTGTGTGTGCAACTTGGACTCTATGTTTTCATTTGTCGACACACACACACACACACACACACACACACACACACACACACACACACACACACACACACACACACACACACACACACACACACACACACACACACACACACACACACACACACACACACACACACACACACACACACACACACACGGGTCTCATTCTCACACTCAGACACACACAAGCTGTTTTCAGACATGACCTACGGATACAAATCTGGAGAATTGGCTACGGAGGTCAGCCGCAGTTTGCCAACACAGCAGGGGGTCCTCCGAGAGGTGGAGCAGCCGGGTCAGAGGTCACGTGATCATGTTTACAGCACCGCTCTCATCACCACAAACTTTAGTTTTCTCATTTCTCTGTCGTGTGTTATTAGCGTTATTAACCCCCGCCCCACTTGCTCGCAATGAATCCAGCGCGGGAACTCCTGCATCGACTTCTACTGGTTTTCTACGGACATTATACTGGGAGACCAGGTGGTTAAAGTTTGCCGAATATGCGGAGCGTCTCACTCGGATATTTGCGGAGTCCAGTGCATGTCTGAAAGCAGCTACCACACACACACACACACACACACACACACACACACACACACACACACACACACACACACACACACACACACACACACACACACACACACACACACACACACACACACACACACACACACACACACACACACACAAGGCCACAACGAATACCATGGCTGGGAATTAAAACGAAAACAAACAAATAAAAATATATATCTATATGTATATATATATGAATTTAATATATAATTTCCATCTTTCTCTTAAACAACAGCAGGCTCAAAAGCTTATGATTCCGACCTTGTCAGCCGATGCAAGTGACAGCCGAGTCTCTTCGGACAATATGAAGAAACAGAAAAGTGAGAAGAGAGACGGAGGGAAAAGTGAAAAAAAAAAAAAAAGTGTTAGATAGCATCCTTTAAGTGACGAAGAGGAGAGAGAGTGAGAAGGGACGTGCAAGAAAAATCATCAAATTTGAGTTACTGTTACTGTACTTCTATGTACTTCCTATGTGTAGCCAGGCACACCAGCACACCTGTGTCCTGTTTTAGCTTGGACAGCATGGAAGGATGAAAACTGAAATAAGTTGCCTCACAGATTTCTCTCTCGAGCGGTCCCCTTAGGAGACGGACCTCTTGGCCGCTGAATTTGAGGCTGTTAAACCAGAGGTCTTTGGATAGTGAGGACTTAGAGAGTTGTAAACCTCCGAGTTCTGTGAGGCATTCTCCAGCAAGCCGTTCGCCTGGGCAGGTGAAGTGTTGGGCCCTGGTCGAGTACTATCAAATGTCCACAAACCAAACTTGCCTGAACTATGTGTGTGGGACTCACAGGCTTGTGTGGTCGATTGGCTACCAGTCAGGTGCAAGTAAAGTTCACACTTCAAAACAAATAATGCCAACAAAAAAAAGAGAAACGCTGCCAATCAGAATGTGGAAAACGTCCATGAGCGGCAGGTTTGGTCATGGCTGGCTGTTGTGAAGTCCTCCCTCTCTCTCGGTTCTGAGCAAGGCACCATGTAGCCCCAAAGCGTTCAGAGCAGGGCTGCTCCTGTGTCTCCGGCAATCCACAACAAAAACAACCACTACAAAAAAAGCAAGCAGACGAGGGGCAAGAGAAACTGTGCTTGTTTGCCTCTCCTATGATGTATATACCGTATACACCGTTCTCTTTTCAGGCGATTGATGCAGTTGTTCTCGTTTTTCAACATTTTGTTCTATGAAAAGAACCAAATCTGTTTTGCAGTCCTCCACGTCGGGGGTGTTGTGTGTTTCTAAAACCAGGATTTCGGCGTCGCTTGATCTCAGTGTGGAGGGGGAAAAAAAACAATAAATTAAAAAATCCCAGAGGAAATTAAAAAGGTGACAATGGATGTGATCGCGTGTGGAAAAGTGGTCCTGTTTTGTTGGATCAGGCAGTTTCGCTGGACAGCTACCAGTGACACTCCAAGTCAGCGCCGCTCTGTAAGACGAGAGAAACAGGAGAGAGAAGGGGAAGAGACAATGAGAAGAGAAAGAGGGAGGGGGGGGAAGAACAATATAGCAGGAAGAAGAAGAAAAGGAAGGAAGAATTAGAGAAGATACGGAAGACAAGGGTGAGAGAGGGGAGAAAAAAAAGCATCGTTATTAAAAAGCATCGTTATTAAAAGTGGAATAAATCTTTACACAGTATTGTTTCGCTTTCCCAGCCTCGTCTTCAATGGCAGGTTTTCCTATGATCGACACAACAGGAAAAACAACAAAATACAGTAAAAACAACAAACAATAGCACAGAAAGCAAGGACACACTCTCAATCTCAGTGTGTAGCTTCGTTATGCCAACACAACAATTCCAAAGCCTTTTTCTTATCTCATAGCAGGGAGTGACACAGAAACAGAGACCGTTGTATGCTTTGCGTGCAGTTGTGGAAAGACTGAGTGAGACAGCGATGCATGCGTGTAGGGCCAGTGCATGCGTGTTTGTGAGTGCAAAGTGAGAGAGGGGCTGACAGGACCAGAAACACTGACCAATCACTCATCCTCCTCAGGACAGTCATGGCTACACGCAGACGCACACAAACACACACGTACACACACGTACGCACACGCCTTGAAGTCTGAATGGGCTCCACATGCTAGAGAGTAGATCAGTACAGGGACTGGAGACTGATGAAGGTGTGACAGGGGGAATATGCGCAACAGGTCGCCACTTACATGCCTGTAAGAATGTGTACGGATGTGTGTGGTTGTGTATTTGTGTTTGTAAATGACGGGTTGGAAAAAGAGGGTAGAGGTGTAATAATTATATATGTGATATGTGATGACTTACCAAATGAAACAGGAGGGCTGCGTTAATCAGAGGGTGAACACATAGTTAGAAAATTTGATACAACCCTATTTAATGTGTGTTTTGATGTATAGAGAAACTACTAGAGCCCGACTGATATGGATATCTGGGGGCTGATGCAGAAACCCCCTCAACAAATGGGCAATTATGCCTAAAATGCTGTTATAAAACATTTATGCCAAAGAAATTCAGATACCATTGACCAAGCAAAAAATAAATCAGTCAGGCTCAAAATATTATTTTAGATAAAACTTTAAATCTTAGTCAGTCAAACTTCAGTGTTAACTGCTAAATGTAGCAGCCTGAAGCTACTTACAGGCAATACTCTATACACATGTTGCTGAATCTTATAAAACTGTGAGTTTACGATTGCTGTAGCTTCCAAATGCAGCTGTGAGATGTAATTCAGAGCCATGTTTTATTGCTAGCACCTTAAATTAAAGAAAAACTATGTACTGATAACTGCTATTGTACATATCATGAAAGAAAATTACGCTATAATTATGTCGCTTATAGTCAACTCAATGGTTTAAAACCAAAAGTACAGATAATAGCTTGTCCTTAATATACAGCAATGAAAACTTTAAAATTGAAAAGCAACTGTTTTGTTAAATTTGGAAAACTAGGGGGGGGTAGGGTAAAAGAAAAGTCACTGTGGTGTACAGCGATGCTGTCCCACCCCTCCCCAAATGGATTGGACCAACAGTCAACCTCTCATTTTTCTACAGTAAGAAAACTTGAGTCCAATAGTTGGACAGATGCTACAATCACACAGTGGCCTTAAGCAGAGTTATTAAGACTAATTATTGTGTATAATAATTATAATAATAATAATAATAACTTCATTTGTATAGCACTTATCTAAAAAAGTTTACAAAGTGCTTCACAATGAATATATACAAACAAACAGAGTAGCTTTACGTCCTTACAGACAAACCAAGACAACACTGAAGTGAAAGTCACCTCCAACACGTGCTCCCCAACAGAAGAACATACACACACACACACACACACACACACACACACACACACACACACACACACACAACCAGACAGACAGACAGAGCCTAGAAATTGCACTGCAGCTCTATTGATTCTTCAGACTGTCACGTTGGCATTTCTGTGTCAGTCCCTCTCAAACACATCTGATCTATCATTTAAAGTCACATACACACACACATACATCAGTGCTCTGATCTGCAAAAGCAGAAAGAATCTTTTGAGGTTTTGATTCTTGAGTTGACTGCAGCAACTCTCCTCAATGAAGAAGCAACCCGTGTGCGTGTGTGCGTGTGTGTAAGTGAGTTTGCAAGTCTGCAACTTAAAAAGGATGCACAAAGCTGAATGATTTTGATTTCCAGCAGGAAAAGTACAATTGCAATTCTATAAACTATGGCGTCATGCTCAAAAGGAGGAAAACTGTTCTTGTACCAGTGGCAGATACTTGTGTTTAGCATTGTGCTTTATATTAATCTAACGTCTATTAAGTCCAGACTGATCCAGAAAGTGTTTGCTTTAAAATCTTTTGGAGTAAACTAAGAAAGACAGAAAAAGAAGTAAACTAAGAAAGTAGGACTCTTTCATGAACAAAGATTGCCTCACTTCTTGATATATTTCAGCGAGTACATTTGAAGAGAACTCTTTCACCTGTTGAAACCAGATTTGGTAAAAGAGGAGAAAGATTTTGACAGAGCTATGTTGTCATGTATGTAAAACCCATCACGAGGGCCGGCCGAAGCGTGTGCATCATGCAATGTTTAACATAATGGGAAGGAGAGATTTCTCAAAGCCATCCCTGAGGTCAACTGTATTACATCATCTTCTGTGGTTGTGAGTGTGAAAATGTTAACTGTACAGTTAAGTTCACCCATCGGAATACGACGGAAACTTGTGTGTAAGAAAAATAAACTTAACAAAAGCTTAAGATCTGTGTGAGAGAGCTGTTTAAATGGTAAGAGAAGGACAAAGCTTATTCATTCATCACATATATGGACACTCACCCCATCTTCCTCCCTGTATGGGTTCAGACGGTTGTATACTGCTTCGATAACACTGCGTCTGCAGGAATACAAAAATTGTGATGAGGTCTTTTGAGCTCTTCTATTCACAACATCGATCAAAGTAACAGGAGAGGCGGGAAATGTGGAAAACAGCAAAGTGTAGTTGTGAAGAAAGGGAAACATCTAGCTCCTATTTTAATGACTGCAAATATTACCCTGTACAAAGAATGACAAAAAAGTTAATTACTTGGCAGAGCATATGAACTAATAGTTATTATTATGAATCAAGTTTTACATTGGCTCTGTTAAGGTCATTTGCCACTGCTCAGCTGAGTTTTACATTCTCCTTACACTTTTATATTTTCATTCCATATGTTTGTGACTCCTGTGAAATAACACAGCACCCCCTTTGAGGGCAGTGGTCCTTACTTGCTGGCAAGGCCTCCCCCTGGTGGAAGAGGGGGCATGCCGCTGTCAGTGGACAAGTGCCTCATCACTGATACCAGGTCTGGAAACCCATCCTCCGCCGGCCGAGACAACATCTCTGAAAAAAACAATACCAGGCATGTTGATATACACGTGTAACAAAGCTGCCGATAGCCGAGACAAAGACCAAAATGTGACTTAGAAGGAGAAGAAGTGGCGATGGAAAGAGAACAAGTGAATCTGTGGACACGAGTGTGTGTCTGAGACTGAGAGAGGGAGAGATGGTGACAGAGAGAGGCCTGCAACTGAGATGAGAGTGGCATGAGGCCAGGTCAATGTTCAGCCAGAGCATTCCTCTGCCATTTTCTGTTTACTCTCTTTCTTTCACTCTCTTCTAGTATCAGACAGTACCTGAAGCCAAACATCTACTTTGCTTCTACCAAACAAAACGCTCCCGTGTCATCTACCTTTCAGCTTGAACCCACTCTGGAGTGCCGATCAATCAAATGAGCAGACATTAATTTGCAGTATTATACACAACTATCTCTTTGTTTTGCAATCTGTGGATATTACAATGCATCTTCCGAATATGGGACAAAGGCTCCTATGGTTCGAGACAAAAGAAGAACTGAGATGGTAAATTAATTTAATTCGTTTATAAAAAAAACATTTTCATGTTTAGCTTAAATCTGAAACAGCTGAAAAGCCTGTTTTTTTTTTAAGCGAGGGAAATGAGCAGAAATATGCAACGAAGACTAGAAAAACGGCACTATGTTTATCAGAGGGCCCCTTGCATCCTGAGAAAACAAAATGGGATGAAATGAGAAAGAAAAAAGGGACAGAAAGAAAAGGAGGAGAGCAGGGCATACATCCAAAAAAGACAGGGAATGTTTGAGCGAGGGAGGGAAAGGGGAAGGGAAAGGGAGGAGAGGCGCAAACAGGGAATAAAGAGGGTAGATGCTTGCTGGAATGGAAAAGGAGGTCACAATTGGTGTCATTCTTCTGCTGTGAGCCGGAGCTAACTTGGCTGGAGGTTAGAGAATAGAGAGTGGCAGGATCAGTGGGTGTAGAAAACACACATCATACAGATATGATAAGGTTTCAGCTGGAGAAAGATATAGATCTGCTTTCTCAAGTAGACAAACAAATGACAGTATTAAGTGTTTCATGGGTGATTTAATAAGAAGAATGTAAACCAAGGCTTTTATAAAAGCATTCACGAATAACCACATGACACTAAAACTGCTTTCAGACATGCACTGGACTCAGCAGTTCCTCCGTATTCTCTCCAGAGGAGGTGCATTGGTGAACGCAAATGTCGGCAGTTTCTACGGACTTTATCCCCTTGGCCTCCTGGTATAAAGTCCGTAGAACTCCAGGAGAAGTCGATGTGTGAACACAGCAGGGGATCCCCCGCTGGATTCACCGCGAGCGACTGGGGGGACTAACACGCTTAGAAGTTGGTTAATATTAAGCCACAGAAAGGCTGTGGATACAGAGCGGTTTCAGGAAAAACTAACATATAAAACTAAGCAACTTTATTTTTAACTTTTCAACATCGTCATTATGATATATCGCACACTTTTTCTTCATCCATTCATTCTCACCTTCCACTCTTGACTCCAGATATTTGTTGAGCTCAGCGTCTTTCCTCACAGCTTCCTCTGACACTTTGGGAGCGTTGGGCAAACACACTAACACAACACTCATGTTATCCCGACTCCCCTATGGACAGGAGGAGAGAGGAATGAAGAGAGAGCAGTTAAGAGATGGGGTCATTGTGTAGGGCTGATAGAAACAGTGATGATTTCCTAGGAACAAGTAAAGGGAAATTATGTGCTGCAGCACACAACTGAGTTTTTCCATGTAAGCAAATGTCCCTTTTTAAATTCATGGCAATCTAGTTAATTGAAACTGACCACAGTCACTGGTCAGGATTAATGAAGAAGCCTGCACGATTTTTACAGCCATCTTTAAAGCCTAAAGAAGTCAAATGCATGAGCAATGGTAAATGTACTTATACTATTTCTTCATCATACTGTTACATGTGAAGTAGTTTCTTCATATGCCAGACGTTAAACTGTCAACTCATTACAAAACAGAAGCAACACAGCAACAACGCAAATAAGTCCCATTCAAAAACAAACGTGCAATCACCTTGTGCAGGCAGGTATCCACCACTTCATTGCAGACTCTTTCCAGGTCATCGGATACCTCGAGCCTGGATTTCACAAAGTCGCACAGCTCTTCGTTGGTCATGACATCCCAGATGCCATCGCACGCCAGGACCACAAACTGATCCTGTTCTGTGGCCCGAATCATCTCATACACCTCCGGTTCGGGGCTGACCAGCTGCTCTGTGGGGCCCTTCCCATCCACACACTTGTAATCGTAGTCCCCCAAAGCTCTCGAGACAGCCAGCGACCCATTAACCCTCTGAATCATCACGGAGCCGCCAGCATTCTGGATGCGCTCTCTCTCACGTGGGTTGCAAGGCTTGTGGTCAAGTGTGGAGAAGCACACCTGTGAATTGCGGTAGAGAACAGCTCGAGAATCACCGCAGTTAATGAAGAAAAAATGCTCAGGTGACAGGAGGATTCCCACTGCTGTGGAGCCACTACGGTCCATGCCGTTGCGAAGGTCTGAGAAGCTGCGCATGTGCTCGTCAATCCTCAGAAACCCTGTCCGGATCCCGACTTTTACAGCGTCCACTGTAGGAGGAACTGGTGCTGGAGCGTCACCGCTGGAACTGTCTGAACCAGCCTGGGAGCCTTGTGTCCCCCTGGGCCCTAAGCTGGAACTCATAATGTGTTCCAGGAGATGCTTGGAGCAATAGTTGGCAACCCTCGAGCCAGCATGACCATCGTACACGGCAAAAAACGACCAGTCACTCATACCCGTAGTAGGAAGTCCCAACACAGCTGTATGAGCGTCTTCCATCTCCACCCGCCAGCCCTGCATGGAGCTCAGGCCATAGCGTAGGCCGTTGCCCTCACCATGCAAGTTGTGCTTCTCCGTCTTGGGTTTGTCCAGGAACGCACCCATGGCTCTGACCTTGAGTGACCCACTGCTACCTGTGAGAGAGGGAGGGGAAGACATTATAAACAGTTCAGACTTGCACTCTATATTCACAAAATACAAAAAATTCTGACCTTGACAACAATACAGATTCTTTATCTTCTTATTCACTCACTTTTGCATTTTCATTACAACCTCCAAAGCTGTGCACAATTCCACACTATAAACACAACACAATATTCAAATCTATGTTATTTTGGCAGTTAGAAAAGGAACAGCTATTTCAAGTTATGTAAAATCTCTGTACTAATTTAGTGGTTGTCCATTTCCACTGGATGTTTACACTGTGCCAATTTTAGCTTCTCCGTCAGTTGACATTTGACACAGGTGACACTAATAACATCATGGCTTCATTCAATTTAGATGGAGCTGTGCCAGGGTTGGTTCAATTTGCAAATATAACTTGAACATTCACTGCCAATCATTATTGTGTTTACTGTGTTTACGAGAAGAGGCGTGTGTTGTGACGTGTTTGTTAACATTAGGGGAAATGACAGACGCAATGGAAGTCTTTTTTTTTTTTCATCGAGTGGAAAGTTATATCACTTCTATGGTGTTTTTCTGCACAATTTTATAATATGTCTGAGGAAAATGTTGATAAACCAAAAGTCTAATTTCTCTCTCTGTCATTATGCCTTTGCAATTCCCGACTGCTAGCGTGCTAAATTGTTATCCTATTTCGATATGGTACTTAATAATTAAAACATGATTTAGGCTTCCACTCAAAATTTGTAGTGGTTATGCTTTCTCAGCCAACAAACTCATATTACACATCTCAACACACTTTGAGGGCCTGAAAACATGAACCCAGCAGATTGGGACACTTGTTGAACTTGGACTGTGGGAGCTTTTAAGCACGTGTGTGTTTCTTTCACTGATAACTTAACAACAAATAATTCAACCAGTGATTCAACTGGGCGTAAAGGAATAAATCAACAGTGATCGTTGTTCACCATATCCAGAAATAGCAAAGGCACTTTGGTTTCTGCTTAAAAAGACTGAAGAGCTTAAAAGCTTCTTTGGCCACAACTGGCCACTAAGAGCATTACCAAACTCGATCGAGTGGTCAAGATAATGTGTTATCTGTCTACTGCACCTGCATTAGCTAAATGAACGGCAGCATCAGGCTGCTTGATAGCAGCCAGAGATTCTCTATCCAGCATTTGTTAATTAGTTACGAAATGAGAACAACTTACACAGTCTTATTGATTGTCACACTACTTTATGGCCTCTTAGCCTCGATATTGCACTGTTAACTTGTACATTATTTCTGAGGATATCAATAAATGTGACTTACAAATAAGTTGTTGGCATACCCAAGGTTCCGGTCTCTTAATGTACAGATGGTTAAGGCTGAGTGCTAACAGTGCATTTTTCCCCACACTCTCATATTTCTGTTAATCCATTTTTAAAGGTCAACGCCATGTTTAGATTCTATCAACAAAAATGAAACAAACAAGGCTCCCTAGCAAATGAGTCAATCACATGAGCTGAACAAAGTCACCCTATCTGCATTGAGGCAGCTTTTTCCAGTCCACTATCTCACCGAGCAGATAAGCTCCAATCTTAACTAGTACCTCGGTCTACACTGCACACATGACAGATTGCACTTCGCTCACATTTCATGTAGCACAACTACAACCGGAAAGGCCTTTGGTTTTTCTGTGTCCAAGTACATTATCCTGCACTGTAACAATCACTTGTGACTGGACACTTAACAATTTCAAAGAAGTCACTCGGACATAACTTAAGACTGGAGAAAAGCCAACGTTGAAAGGACTTATATGCATTTTAACTTTTACTACTGGTATAACATGTGTAAAATGCAAAGCTTTTTCCTCCAGTAATGTCTGTAGTTGATACATTATTGTTTCACATTAGTGCAATGTCAGTAGGTGAATAAATATACAGCATCTAGCTTTATCACAGCGAAAGCTTAACACCTCGCACTACACTGATATCTACTAGAATGTATTTGAACATTATATATACACACTAGTATACATTTGACATTATAATATTACAAACTGTAAAATGACAATTCAGCTGGAGGCTGCTTCAGAATGATTCAGTGGAGCATGTCAAATATAACACTTTAGCAAAAGAATAAAAATACCAGTCACTCAAAACATAATTGAGAACGTCTTAACAATTCCATTAATAAAAACTGAAAAACTGATTATGTAAAAAATGCAAACAAGGTTATTGAGATGGATGACAGCAATCTGAAGTGGACTTCAAATACTCACAGAATATTATTGTTTAAATAATTCTTATCATTTGATATTAATGGTTACGAATACAAAACACAGACTTAACCGACCAACAGAGGTGACACACACAGTTTGATGCAGCAAGAAAACTATTTTTTGTTTTCTTTTAGAACAAAGTGGTTGGTGTGACTTCCAGACTTCCGAATTCATTTAAGCGATACAAGAGACGTGCTTTATTTCAGACGCACACACACAGATGCACACTTGGCCACTGACTACATATCAAAAGGGCTGGGAAGCGTCACTGGTCAGAACCTTGACAACGAACACATTCACTTAGGCATTTAACTCCTTTTATAGCAGGTATCAAAGCCCTTTGTGCAATCATCAAACCGAAATCATTTGCTCTTTCACCCAATCAACAACCACACACACACTGCACCGAGGCAAGGACCCTGTCATTTAAAAGCTCATAATGTCATCAACAACTGTGACTACATTTGTCATATTCTGTTGCTGTTGGATAAAAAGAGAAATAAAAACCAGTGCACATTACATCAATGTGAGCACTGAGAACTTCAGGGAGTGATGACACCCAGTGCATGTCGCCATGGTTACACAGCTTGGAGTGGCAGCTGAGTGGTTGCCGTGGCAACAGAAGCAGTAAGATGTTGGTGGTGGTAGCCTTTGACGGGGGGGACTGCACAGCCATGACACGTGCGAGTGTGCTTGCTTGCATTTGGCCATTTATGGTGTGCACATGGGGTTAAGTTTGATCTCAACAGCAAAACTAACCTCATTCTTATGTATTCAATCACAACACACAACCCATTTCTCTCTCACATCTTCGAGGCACACATGGCAAGATGAAGTGAATGGCTGATGCTCTTTGAGAGTCAAAGTTGAGGACAGACACAGAACACCCGCAATTCAGACTTCAGACAAGCAGGCCAGCTCTAACAGATAACTCAATTTAACAGTCAGCTGCTGATGGGATACACGCAGAGCCAGATTAGCTCATCAAACACAGACTACCACTCTCCCTTCTGAGTCTTGCTTGGTGACATTTAATGTACAATATGTGATATAAATACACAGATACAGATTAGTGGTGTGTCCGTCTATGAACTAAAACAAAATGATGACACTACAATGACTCAACTTGATTGGTTGTGAACAGGGTACTGTGAAATATGAAAAAGACGGTGGTGTTGAAGCCTGTAGTCAGGGCACCACAAGGATGCTGCCGAGTGAGATTCTCACAAAAATCAACACATGAATGATTTAGATATGGTTATGAAAAGAAGAACAGCAGACAGAAAGAGATGTCTGCCCCAGATAAGGGCCCTGCAAATATAGTTGCGTACAGTAGTCAAACTGGCTGATTCGGTTTGGAGTACAGCAGCAAGTATGGCTGATGTAACGTGTAGCCTCTATGAAGAACAGCACTCGTTCTAAATAATCCACTTTGAAATAAGTCTAGTGTCGCATAAATGTCAGAATTATTAAACCAAAATTACAGTGTCCTGCCATGCAAAATAATAAGTTGTGGAAAAGTAGCACTCACTAACTGAAGAGCTAATTGGAATGACTGGAGTAGTCTCCAATAATTAATCTTTTTATCCGAGACACCTATTGTTGTCCATGTCCACTAAATTCCCCATATAATGAGCAATAATGAATAAATGAACAATTCTGTGAGTTAACTACCTTATGTTGTTTAAGTGTTTACTGTACATTGTTCTATTTGTGGCCTGCCACAAAATCAAGACTGACCACCACGTATTGATTTATACTGTTGGCTTTTCCCTTCAGAGAAGAAGGCTGGTATAACTGCTAGTTAATACCAAGTGCTCATGAGAGTGGACAATGTTGTTGTTAATGATTCAACTCTGGTGCTGAATGTTTGCCTTCTCACTGAAACATATTTTGTATACTCAAAGGGAATCATCCTTAGAAGGCACAAAGACAGTCTGGACAAGAGGTAAATGAATGGAGTACCTATAAACTAAGGAAACACATGGGAAAGATGAAAAGTACCACCAGTGTGATTAGTTTATTAGTTTCAAATGTTTCCAGGCTTCAACCAGATGCAGCACAAGACGGTAAAGCTATTGTAACAAATGTAATTTCCCCCTGGGATCAATAAAGTATTTCTGACTCTAAGGAAGGAAGAGGGGTGTCAAGAGAGAGATGTGGAATAGGAGGAAGAGGACAGCAGATAACATCCAACAGTAGGAGAGCTGGCTAGGGCAGACATATCTGTTTTGTATTAGCTGTACTAGCTACCACCACAGATAGCCTAATTTGCAGTCTATCAAACAGTTAATAAAGCAAATACTGAGAGCATGGGGTAAATTGTCTACTAATATAGTAGATGATCATCTTTCCACTGATTAAATGTCTATTCGCCATGTCCACATTTGTAAAAAGCTAAAATGGATCTGGAATAGCTGGTGTAATCCGCTATTCCCAGTTATGATAAAAGATGGTAGTTAGAACCAAATCATTTTTAACCCTCAGTGAGCCTCTGACTTTATAACAAATTAGAGAGGTGGTATAAACAGGAGGGGATTTCTCTGATCCCCCTCTTTGATGACTCATCACTGAAGCCACACCAGAAGCAGTCTCTTTCCTGGAACAAGTGCACTTTGAACAGACAGCTTCGGCCATCTTTAGTGCAGTGGCGTCGGGGAAGCTATAGCCGTTACCTGACCAGACTGGAGTCTACAGACAGACTATAGGCAAAGTAGAGGTAGATGTGTTGTGATACACCGGACTGTGAGTGGGTTCTGGGCAACAGGAGGAACTTGTGTACTTGGATATACCTGCTCTTGTTATCCAGAAAACGGGTGTGCCTTCAATTTGACTCCCGGGCCTCAAAAGTTGAGAAACTAAATGGTTTGTACACAATTTCAGTTCCTGCCAAACATAATGCATTACATATGCAATGTGTTCATATTAACACACAGAAAAATGGATCTGTAAAACTTCTTGAGCATTATAGCCACACATTGCTGCATTTTACAGGTTTTAATGATGATATCAGATTCTGATATGCAGTTGAAATGGTATGTGGTTTGAAATAGAAGACTAAAAAAGTTAAAATATTAGATGAGGTATTAATACAACTCAGTATGAAGGATTATTATGTATAGCCCAGACAGCTCATACAGGCATCATTGGGGACGTCAGTATAAACAGGGAATATTACACTGTCTGATTCCAAAAGAGAAAACAGTGTTATCGGAAAATTTATCTATATCTCAAGTCTTTTCTTGTTCAGACACATTCGCACAGTTAATCCAACTGCCCTTCTTGGCACATTAATTCTTTCAGTTATTTTGAGCCTGCCAGTTAACACCGTATCCCCAGTGTACATCTGTGTGCAAAGTGATTCAGTCAATAGTCACAGCCAAAAAAACTGTATAGATAAATGCCTTTGGACTGGGCTTGGTAGACTTGCAGCAGTCACTGGCTAAAACAGCATGGCTTGTGCAGGATTTCACATCAGGGTGCCAACACAAACATGCCAGTGATGATGCTGCCATTTCTGGAACACACTGTCACACAAACACACTTTGAAAAACACACACACACACACACACACACACACACACACACACACACACACACACCCCCCAATAAACCCTACCCACAACAACGCAATAAAACAAGTTAATTCCTGCGCTGGTGCTTTTGTACAAACCTTTGAGGATAATTAAATTGAGTTAGACTTTGCCACGTAAATTGTCAACAGATAATGGAATATGAATTTCACGAGACCATTGGTGTGTAGGTTGGCATAGACATTGTTCTCCTGCCCCTTTTAGATACAACTTTTCTAAACAGATAATAGAGTAAACAACGTGTTAACCCAGCTTCACGTGTAGGTCACACCTGTTGCAAATATTCATGTAGTATTAAAAATACTTACTAAATGTCAAGTCCCTTTCAGTGTAGCATGAATTAATGGCAAATAATCCTATAGATCTAGACCATGTGGATATGAAAACATGAATAGATTTAAATACAATGTGAAGGGTGCGAATACAGAGTCGATTCAGATCCATTCATTCACTCATTCTATCAATAACAAAGCAAGTATGACGCTAATAACACATTTTAAAATGGGTTAAGAGCATAATCAGCTAAATAACGTCACATAACAAAATGGGAGCCAGCGTGTTTAATAACTAGCTAAACATGATCAGGGTTGTGTTAATATCCCATTAATCACCATTAACCACCGAGTGCACCGCCGGTGTACTTCTCCATGTTATTGACCATAATGAGATTTAACCTGCCTGAGAGCTATCTGCTCCTGGGGGGGGTGGTTGGGGGGGGTGACACCGAGGCTACTTGTGTTAGCAGCTAAACCAGCTAGAGAAGTTCACACTTGTCACAAGTGTTGTCCTCCACTGTTAGCAGGACGACTAGCTTGTGTTGCTGTAGGGAAAACACGTAGTGGACATTTTAGCTTTGCAATCCCAGCGCCCTGGCGTTACTTACTTTTGTATTTAAAAAAAAAAAATGGGAGTTCCTCCTCCGGTGTGGCTGCTTGCTGCTGCTGCTTGCTGCTTGCTGCTGCTCCTCCTCGGGGCTTAAGGGCTCGGGTGTGTTTTAAGTGCCCGGGCTTGTTGTGATGGGCTTAGCGCTCGCCTGTGTTAGCCACTTTCGCTTCTCGGGCCCCTTTAGCTAGCTCTGATTCCCGCTAGCCAGCATTTCACACGGTCGGTCCCCCCTTCAGCATGTCTCTGCACCGGAGGGAAGCTTTCACCAACATGGCTCGCTCGCTCGCTCGCTCGGTCCCGCACCCGGCAGCACAACGTCGATACACCCGCCAACGCCGGCAAGCCGCTGGAAGAGGGGTGGGGAAACAACTCGGTTCGAGACCGCCGAGCTAATTTGGGCTAAAGCTAAATGTATGAAGGCAGATGACGTTCTTTTTCAATTTCCAGTTCAGGGGCGGGGCTTGTCCGTTAGCTCTCCTCCGCGATTGGACGCGCGCCGGTTCGAAGGCGATATATGATTGGTCGATTGACGAGTCAGTCACGCCTCCCCCCTCTGATGGATTGTAAACAGTGGAAATCAAGTTATTTTTTTCAAATCAAGTGTGTGTGTGTGTGTGTGTGTGTGTGAGAAACATTCTGAGATCCTACAGGTGGAAAATTGAATATAACGTAATAAATATAGTCTAAAAATCAGTTGTGCTCGCTAAATATTTTTATATAATGTTGAGAGAAAAAGCCCAGGAACACACCCTCTCCCCACTCAAATGTGGCCACATGAAAAAGGAACAAACAAACCAAACAAACTTCAAGAATCCATGTGGTCCATTCAAAAATCAATATCACATGACAAAAAACCTGGTGGGACGGCTGGCTGTAAATCCTCGATGCCCCCCCAGCCTGCTCCAAAGTCTAGTGAACTGGGTTTTTCCGTGGTCCCACCCTCTTACTGGCTGCGTTCTTTTCTCTATTTTGACCAATGTTCATTGTTTCGCAGTTTCTACAGTAAGACATTCCAAAGAGTTGTGTAGCCCTGCCTTTATTAACACATGTCGCTGCAAACACACTTATAGATTCACTTGGGAGAGAAGGAAGATGTTTGAATAAAATGGAAATGCTGGATGCGGGTGTTTAGATTTACCTAACTGCTGTTATTCTTTCATACTTTGCATGTATACATTTTAAGCTCTTGACCTTCTGTGTAAAGTGCCTTGAGATAATGTACATTATGATTTGGCACTAAACAAATAAAATGGAATTGAAGCACCTGTTAATGTCTGTGTCAGTCTGATGTGGTGAAGTGAACAGTTTGTGTGATTTGTATTCCACATACAGAAAGAGACACACAGGCAGACATTTGTGGAATTAGCAGGTATACAAAATGATAGTGACCATATGCATGTATATTTCAAAAGTGCACATGTTCTTAATCTGGGGCAGCTCAGAAACATATCCTTATCTAACCTGGACCTTCACCTATTGATTGATTCCTGCAAAGCTGAACTCAGGGCAGCAGAGACCCTGTGCCACGGGGTAACAAGAAAGCACTTCGATGTTTTAAACGCCTGCCTGACCCCATCAACTTACACACACACACACACTCTCTCTCCCGTGCGTCACTATGTGAGAGTTGTGTTTGGGGGCTGGTGATTAATGTGTATCACATGCAACTGCGTGATACTTGCAGCCTCAGCTTCATGGTCAGTATTGATTAGTATTTGATTATTATGGAGCTGAATGACAGAGATAAGCTGATATTTCTGATTATTATTATTTCTGACCTTTTTAACTAATGCATGGCCTATTTGTGATTATATTCTCTGTTATCATTGGCTTGGATGGAAACCTGTTCCTTCAGAGGTTTATTGTCGTCTTTGTTTTATATTCATATCTGTGATGACACACAAAAAAATAAATCTCAGGGGAAGAAGCCAAATTAATGAATCACGCCATAAAATCAATAGCCTATTAATATCAAGATACCTCGTAAGGTGAGTGTTTTCTATTAATTTATTTATATCATATGTATTCATTTTATTTTACTTGTTGTGATATGATCCACAGGCAACAACATCATTGGTGAGAGCCCATCACAGTCAAATGAGGTAATGCTCTGCACACGTCCACTTGTCCTTTGATGTCGTCTTTGACATTATATCAAATTGTTACTTTTCCTCACTTCACTTACTAAAGTAACCATTTCCTATGGAAACTTGGTACGGGGACGACCCACTTTGTTGAGACACCTCGCCACCGACTTCCAACACTTCACCACCTGGTGCAAACTACAGCTGGTTTAAGAAGAGAAAGGAGACACTGGAGAAGAGAAACGTCAGCAACGACACTGACCTCATCGAAATGGCAGAAAATACAGTTTCAGCCGGCTGTTTGACAGCAGATAAACATGGTATGTATCTCTCAACACACTCAAATACAGTACTAATAAGGCTTTAATTATAAGTATCTACGATTTCTTCTGCTTTATTTCTCAAGGTGAAAATGTTAAAGGATCAGACTTTGCTTGAACAATGTTGAACAGAATGTGTTGTTTAAAGTTCAGGGAACAACCACGTCCGGGGTTGATGATTTGTGTGGTCAGGGTTGCATGAAGCTGGGTGCGGGAGGAGAATACGAAGCACTGAATGTTGGGGTAGTAGCACCAGCAAGAACTTCAGTAACCTTTACATGTTCTCCTTCTTGGTCCCAGATGAACAGATGCAGCCACAGAGCAACATACTGTGCAGCGGCACCAACCACTACCTCATCAATGAAGTTTGCAGAGAGGGGACCTTTGGCAAAGTTGTCAACGCTGTAAATATGAAAACATCTGAAGAAGTGGCCCTCAAGTTCCTAAAACTTGAGCAATGTGCTCTACGAGAGGTATTTGATCATCATTTTAAGTTATGTTTCACGTTTTCTTGCTAATAACCTACAGCTACAGCTCCTATATCATGTTTCCTCTTTCCTCCACAGATGATGATGCTTGATGCTTTGAGCACTCTTGACCCAGACAAAACGAACGTGGTCCACTGCAAGGATAAGTTTCAGGTCCGCGGACAAACCTGTCTGGTGTTTGAATGGCTGGACATGAACCTCCACCAGCTGCTGGAACAACGACATGGATGTCCGCTGACTCTGAGTGAGATTCGGCCCATTGCATACCAGGTAAAGATTGATTGTTGCTCTTTAATCAATCTATCATGGTGGTAACATACCTGTATATCTTCTAGATCTGTAACTAACACTTTACATTGTTTCTGCAGTTGCTGATAGCTTTTGATGCACTGAAGAGCATCGGGGTGGTCCACACAGACCTCAAACCGGATAATGTGATGCTGGTGGACCACGAATGTGAGCCCTTCAGGGTGAAACTCATTGATTTTGGTATGTCCTTCAAGACCTCAGGGGACACGTATGGCAAGAGAACCCAGCCCGTGGGCTACAGGTAGGATCACTATGCCAACCTCATTTTTGAACATGTGTGCACTTGTGTGTTTGCATTGTTAATGATCCAGCAGAAATTGTGTCAGTCTTCAGTATACTTGGTGAATTTGGCTCTTTTGGTTCTTGTTTGTACTCACAGGTCACCAGAAGACGCCCTGGGCCTCCCTGTCTCAGAGGCCATCGATATGTGGGGTCTTGGCTGCGTACTACTGTCCCTCTATCTCGCCAACCACCCGTTTTCGGTCAGCTGCGAGTACCAGGGAGTAAGTATTCAAATATATGTAGATTTAAATGCATAGACTGTTCCATTCTGCCACAAAAACATGTCCAAATCCAATAGGAGACTTGATGTTGGATGTCGGCTGATGTGATTCTTTTTATTCTCTCTCCAGGTGAAAGGATTTGTAGACATGCTGGGTCTGCCAGCTGACCACCTCCTCAAGGCTGGACTATACACCAGTCAGTTCTTCATAGAGGACAAGCACTGGGGCAACCCAGGTTGGTGGCTGAAGGTATTTTAACCTGTTTTAAAATATTTCTCTCACACTAAGACAACAGCACTTTACAAAATGTTGAACACATTATCAAGTATCTGACCAACATGTTTTGCTCCTGTAGACCCCAAGTGAGTACAAACAGGAGACTGGCGTCGAGCCAATGGAATGGACGAGTGATATTAGACGCCTGGATGACCTGATCACAGCAAGTCCTCCAATTTATTACTAAAGGAAGAATTAGTACCAAGTTTCTCTGTTGTTGAGAGACAGGAAGTAGTTAAACGGTCACCTACTTTGTTTTAAATCCAGCTTCACCCAGTGCTGAATGGACACAGAGAGCTCCAGGACAGGAGAGCGTTCGTCAGTCTCCTCAATGGCCTCCTACAGATTGACCCAAAGAGGAGGCTCACACCAGAGATGGGTCTCACGCACCCCTTTCTTACAATGGTCCACCTGATGGATAACACGAGAAACCTATAGTAAGTAACTGGTTTCAGTCGTAGTTGTATTGATGGAATGAGTTGTTGACTGATTGTTCACCGACTAATCAGCTGAGTTCTGTTTTTTCAGCTCTATGGATTGTCTGCACAAAATGGAGGTCTTAGATTTGGACGACTACGATGATGAGGGCTTTTGCTCCAATGTTCCACCCTGGGCTCTTCCCTCTATTTAATACCATACTGCTGTGAAAAAGATCAATCGAACATATCCTCTGAGAAACTGAGCTTTTTCTGCAGTCGGATTATTTTGTTTGAACTTTATGAAGATGAGAGTTTTTATGCATTCTCAAAAGACTAGATTTGAATGTCCTTCACTGTATACAGTATGCTGAGCATCATGTCATCGTGTTGGCGCCTGTGTGTCCGTCTGTGTATCTATAAGTTCTTCACAACACTTAAAGTGTGCTATTAATAATCTAAGTGATCATTTAGTGAGTATGAAGCAAACTTCATACAGCCACCAAAACGTCCTCCTGTGGGTTAGATCGTCAAAAATGTGCTCAAGAAGAAATCTTGCTCGACTTGAAATTACTCTGTACTGTACTTCACACAATACTGTGACACGTGAGGGACATTTTAAGCCATCTTAGTACCAACCTTACATTGGAAGTGATGCAATTCACTATCATCATAAAATTGGACTCTCAGGAAGTGTCTTCTTTACTGGATGTGTTGTTATGATGGATTCACATCTGAATTCACCTTTTTATTGTTATTAATTAAAAACCTTTAACCTCGCTCTGGTGTTACAGACTGTTTTAATCATTTAATTACTTTACTTTACTTGGATTTTACTCCTCTCTCATCCCTTACATTCTCATTCTCATATTGATGTCGTCTAATGCTGTGTGACATTCAAATTGCTTTTAATCCTTTTCTATCATTAGCTCCATAAATAAGATTATTATTCTGTATTACCTTATTCATTGCTTGTTTCTATTTCTACTGTGTAGGCCTCACTGAAAAGTAATTTCTCAGCTTTGCCCACCCCTGATCCCTCAAGACACACACTGTAGCCTAAAGTGTTAATATTATTTTAAATGTCCTAGTTTGAACAAAATAATATATTTTTCAATCACAGTTTCTACCGGCGGATCTATTCAGTGGCCACGTCCTTTCAGGGTGACATTGAACGATCCAGATTTTTAATTGAGCAACACTTTTACTTCAATTATTCATATAAAGAACCACCAGTTCTGTATTGCAGATGATAAATACATGCATCTGCATTCACGTGCTACATATGATAGATTACTTTATTGATGGGTTCACAGTTCCTTTATCACACACTTCATTATTATTATGCC
Organism: Hippoglossus stenolepis; assembly: GCF_022539355.2. Classification (NCBI taxonomy): domain Eukaryota; kingdom Metazoa; phylum Chordata; class Actinopteri; order Pleuronectiformes; family Pleuronectidae; genus Hippoglossus; species Hippoglossus stenolepis. The sequence goes on along the minus strand of NC_061494.1, from coordinate 19,204,983 downwards.
ACCCTAGACATGTTTTCTGATGAGGTTAAATACGCACAAATTTATAGACATTTTTCTATCATTTTATAAAAAAAATTCACACCAGATCAGCACAAGTTAGGAGTATAAACATTGAGTCAAGTACTGCTTATTTGTATATTATATGTGAAGGAGAATCACACAGGCAGCCTTGGCCTTTGCAGCATTTTCTCCACTTCTAATCACTCCATGTCTGATCCTCTGCGCACTGTGCCGCAATCACGCCTTGCCTTGCCCTCCACTCTTCAAACACAAGAGCACTTGAAAAGCTGATTTCCTGCTCCTCAGGGGAAGCAGGTTTCTTTTGTCGACTGAGGAGCCAGGTCAAAACAATAATTGTTGGTGAATCGGGCCTGAAAATATACAGCGCTCATTTGATTTACATGTCATTTTCATAAGTCTGCTCTTCAGGCCTCCTTAACAGCTCACAGTGTAACGTCGGGGGCTTTGATGAAAGCTTATGAGGGCAAATCAATTTAATTTCCTGGGTGTAAGTGTATCGAGTGTATGTGCATGTTTTGTGTGAGAGAAGAAGAAAACGTACACCACAAACTTACACATGCATATTAATGTGTGTTATGTGGCGGGGCAAGCTGCTTCCCCTGCTTAATGGGATTAGAGTCATTAACCAACTGTTTACTTAATGGGAGAGGACCTCTCTATCCTGCTTTGTCTCCAACTCTCTCCCTTTGTCTCTCACTCTCTCTGTCTTTCATTCTCCTCCATTTCCCTCTCTCCTTCTCCCTCCGTCTCTCTGATCCCTAATCAGTGGGACAGCCTAGATGTGCCTTAGGGCTGAATACGAATGAGCGCAGCTGCCCAGTGCGGATTACAACCACACAGGCCTGTGCTCAATGTACAAATTCACACACACATGCACTCGCAGAGAAAATAGTGCATGTAAACATAGGGGGCTGTGCGTGGACATATGTCAATCACATGCATGCCCAGCACTTGCTGACACATGAATGTATCTCACACACATTCAGATACAAACACACACACACACACAAACGGTTCTGATCACATGCCTGTAACGTCCAGTAGCGGACATATGCTCAGACACACCCACTACTTTTAGCCTGTCGCTGTAACATGTGTGTATATGGCCTGTCGGGGGGGCATGGGCTGCAGCCATATGTCGTCACCCATCAGCAAGTGACATTGTGGGACCAGCTCTGAGACGAATGCAGTCATGGATGAAAAATAAGGCGCAGAAATTGACTTTGGCAGCAGTAATAATAATATTTGGTTTTGTTTACTGTCTATATCGGTATGTAATCCAAAAATCTAAAATCTAAAAATGAATCATTCCAAATTTCCTTCACTCTAATGTCTATGTCATACTTGAAGTGTTATCTTAACACAAACACTTCATTTGGAGATGACACGTGGGCCAGAAGCTGCCACACAACTACAATCATTGTGTGTTCGCCACTGAGCATCTGCAGCATCAGCACTAGAACAGAAGAGTAGGCACCGATGCCTTGCTCAAAGGCATCTGAACAGAGGTCAATCAACAGAGGAAACATCAATCTACTGATTCACCTCCCTTCCTTCAGAGCAGCCTGCTTCTGTAAACTTCAGGCTGCAGACCTGCAGAGATGTATAACACCATGCAGTGTAGTAAGGCACTGAGGTGTAAGTGTGATTACAGTGCTGTTAAAATGATCTGCTATAGAAAGGTTGGCCTGAGTTAGTAAATTAGAGCCCTGGCTCAGTGCACCCGCTGTGCCGGGTCAGTGATGAATGGTTGCTGTGCATCATTGGTAGTATCACAACCCCATCTAGTGGGAGACAGAGGTACAGCTGCCAAACATATGGGATTGGCAAGAGAGAGAAATTATGATGATAAATATAATATATCATAATGATAAAGGAGACAGAGACAAAGTTCCCTGCTTGTTATTGAACCCCCTCAAAGATTTATTCTCCAGTGGGCGTGTGTGCCCAAATTCAATTTCACTATGATCGGTCGTCGGTTCAGACTGTAATCCTTTAATACTGTAGATCCAGGAACAATCAGATCTATGGTGTGTCAGTTATCAGAATGGACGTAAGGTTTACAATCCAATATTTGAGTTGGTATTAGTTTGGAATAAAGGAGGGACACAAGTTAAAGTTATACATCCATCCTCCATGATAAGCAAAGATCACCTGAATACCAACTTCAATGGTGTCAAACTACTATAGTAAAAGGTTTGAACCTTATTTCAGACACAATTATGAGAAAATACAAATCTCTTATTTTACTTATGATGAATACAAAATTCATCATAAGTATGTTTGGTGTGAATGTGTTGGAGGTTATGTCTTCAAACCACATTCCCTTAAAATAATGATCTGTATTTACCAGTATGTAGACATGACAATAAAACCATCTAAATTGACCATAGGTGTGAATGTGAGCATGAATCCAGTGTGTACTCTGCTTCTCAATGGAAGGATCCCATCTTCTAATTTACCAAAACACTTACGATTATATGACATGTTTTCTATTTCATGTTCTGCGTGGTTATTTCAGATCACTCATTTTCTCCCTCTGCGCTAATGTGACCTCCAACTGCTTTATTTTGCTTTTACAGTCATGAGATACGAGCATCTAGAAAAAAATACCTGTGTGGTCTGACTGCAGTTTGTCCGGTGCACAGCTCCTGGGTGACAATAATAACCTGAATAGTTATTGAAATGGCAATAAACGGATCGATTCACTGTGTGAACTGTACGCCAAGGTGACCCCGGGAACTCTGGGTAGACATGCAATCTTTGTTTTCTCTCTGTGATCGCTCAGTGATCTCCCTTTGACTGATATCGGGAGAAGAGTTCAGCTGGAAGAAATCATTTAACAGCGCAAGGACGATCTTCTCCCTGAGCAGGCAGAGGGAAGGCAACCACCTCTGTTTCCTGCGTTTACTTCATCCTCCTCTTCATCAACTGTCCCAACTCTTTCTCTTCTCTGCTGTTTTGTTTGACCCTGAGCTCGTGGTGCCACGTCGATCTCACCCAAGGGAACACACACACACACACACACACACACACACACACACACAGAGGTGGGTCTGGTTGGGATGTTGGTCTTGAGCTGAAAAAGAAAAAGAAAGAAAGGAAAATGATGCATGGTGCAGAGGAGTAAGTGTAATTTGTTATCATCTAATTTTGTTTCTGTAGATTATCTGTGTGACATCTCTCTCCACTTAACCAATGTAAGTGTCTTTTTATTAATCTGAACCACCCAGCTCAATAGTAAGATTACAACTTTACATCATCTGACATCAAACATCATCTGAGCATCACGTTTGTGACTCTGCAACAAGGAGGATAATCTTCCTCTGTTTATAATATCTCATTATATTACCATGTGAGAAACACCACGATGAAACCATTTGGGATTTATATTGAAGTTAATGTCTAAAGAGGCAAAATGTAAGTAAAGTATGAGAACTCTAACTAAGCTTATCTCACTCCGCTTGGCCTTGTGATGTCTTCATTGTAGAAAGTAGACACCATGCATATGTGTGTGTGTGTGTGTGTGTGTGTGTGTGTGTGTGTGTGTGTGTGTGTGTGTGTGTGTGTGTGTGTGTGTGTGTGTGTGTCGTAGCTTGTACTACCACAAAAAGGGTATATGTCCATTATTGATGATGTCATTAAAATATGCACAAGGACAAAACAGGCAAACCAGTGGAGGGTTGTGAGTGCTAATGCTATGTGTAAATGTGCGTATGTGTAAGTGTGTGTGTTTGTTTCTAAGTTTATTCTAAAGTCGACCCTACAAACCTAGCGGCCAATGATACATAATAAAATATAATAATTATTGATTAAGATATGATTATTACCCAAATGTAACAGAGTAGAAGCAAACATTTGGAGCATGTGTGTGTTTAAATGTCCTTCAGTTGCATTACAGAGCATCACAGAGAAAACTGATACAAAAACTCCCCCTTAGTTTGTCCACTGCACAGAATATTTCTGAATTATTATATCGGCTATAAATGGATGTGATTCAGCAAATGTTCTCCCAACTATCATTTACATTATTCAACTGACTTTGTATAATTAACTTTTATTGATCTGAAGCTCAGTGTAAGTTTGCAATCAAGTGTGTGTGTGTGTGTGTGTGTGTGTGTGTGTGTGTGTGTGTGTGTGTGTGTGTGTGTGTGTGTGTGTGTGTGTGTGTGTGTGTGTGTGTGTGTGTTGTGGTGTTGGCCTAGAGCAGTGTGATTTAACAGCAACTGACAGGCAGGTTTGAGGCCTCTCTCTAGAGTCCTCGGAGTGTGTGTGTGTGTGTGTGTGTGTGTGTGTGTGTGTGTGTGTGTGTGTGTGTGTGTGTGTGTGTGTGTGTGTGTCCTGCTCTAGTGGTGTGTGCTAATTGGAAGCTCAGCGGGACAGGCAGCAGGTCCTCTGTTGTGCTCATGTGTGCATGTAGACTCACACAAATTCTCTCTCTCTTTCTCTTCGCTCACACACACACACACATACAACACACACACAGAGCTCAACAGCAGTCAGGTCCGTTAGTCTTTCTACATTTAACATGAGTCCAGTCTGCAGCCTCTTCACTTATTCATCCCTCTCCACCTCTTCCTCGGCTACCTCTCGCCTGCACTAACCTGAAACGACAGCTGCACTGTGGCCAGTGGAGACCTGCCCGCCTCCCCTGTCTCACTGGACATCAGAGAGACACACACCACCGAGTAGAGGTAAAGAGAAGAGAGGAGAAGAGAAGAGAAGAGAAGAGAAGAGAAGAGAAGAGGAGAGGAGAGGAGAGGAGAGAAGTGATGAGACAGTGATTGTTGGCTCACTTCACTCTATCCTCTAATCCCACGGTCAGATAACCATATGATAACCATCATGTATTATAAATAGAAGCAATACAAACTGATCCTTGAACACGCTCCTCACCTTCAACAGATGTTACATATAGCGGGGTCCGAATCCCCTGGAGCTGGCAGGGAATCAGATTTTTGCTCAAGGACACTTCAGCGGATCTTAATACATCACATGTTGGATGAAGAGCCAGATCCACCTGCTGGCCCTTTCAATGTAAACACATGTTAAGTGAATGCAAACTGATGTTTTTTGACGGAAATACAGGTGTAATTTGAGTTGAAATAGAATAGCAGCATAATTTCCCATCAAACCCTATGTCAAGTGTGTGTGTGTGTGTGTGTGTGTGTGTGTGTGTGTGTGTGTGTGTGTGTGTGTGTGTGTGTGTGTGTGTCTGTGTGTGTGTGTGTGTGTGTGTGTCTGTGTGTGTGTGGTTGGGGGTTGGATGTCAGTTATTTTACAACATGTCTGACAGCCAGCATATGATCCTGAGACAGCGTGACAGCTGCCTTCACACCCCTCTCACCATATACACGAGTACACGTACACACACACACACATGCACGTGCACTGCGACTGACAGCTTCGCCACACTGCGACAGACCTTCCACATCCACCTGCAGCCAACAGGCCCAAGGAGAGAGCGGTGGAAGGGGTGAGCATGAGACGGAGGTTGGGATCAAGAGTGTGACTGGAGGATAGACAGGAGACAGATACAGGGATGGACAAGACACCAAAGGGCTGGTGGAAAGATGAGTGGATGTCAAAGGTCAGGAGGAGATTTAAAGGAAGCTGGAAGAGGGAGGAAGAGAGAAAAAGTGGCAGGAAGAAGTAGTGCGAGTGACCAAGGCCGGCAGTCCCACGAATAATGGTCTGGTTCTTAAAAGAAGAACGACGTGTTCTGATAACACAACAGATTTGTCATAAAACATAGTTCAAGAATAAAATAACTCCTGGATCCACCTGTTAATCTGCATCAGCACCAATATTTAATAGGCTTTTCCAAAACCCTGCATCCTCCACCACCAGTGTGTAATCCTCCTAACAAATAGATAGAGTAGGGCATATACCTCCTCATTACCATATTGCATATGGAGATTTTTATTTTTATTTGTAAGTTTATTTCATTCATCGAACAAACAAAACAATTTAAGTGCAAACACAAAATCTCAAATCTTGAATGAAAAGGGAACAGAGAGAAGAAGAATCTGATATAATCTGCTCCTCTTTCACAAGACATTAATTAACAAAGCAAATAATTCAATACAATTAAAAATTAAAAATAGCTGCAGGCCAACACAGCCCCCTCACATCCCTCTATCAGCTCCTACGTGAAACAATTCATTGTATACCATTCAAAGAAGCTCACAAAATGATCTTGAATGATTAATGAGATCAGATACATTTACCATGTACAGAGCAATGTTCTGCAAACTGCTCACATGCAGGCAAGTTATTCCCTGATATAGTTGAAGGGAAGATTTGTTACCGTACAGTAACTGAATAAAATATAAAAATATCTATTTTGATTTACAAAATCAGGATCATTATCAGGATCCACACCAGATTTCACTCATTCATAGAGCACGCTACACATGCCTGATCTTTTTTCATAATAATTATCTGTATTAAGTCTTGATAAATTCACCAAAATGTTTGAGAAAAACTACTCTATCTCACAATGTTAAAAATATTCTTGGATCTGTCGAAATATATTGGTTCTTCTCTGACCCTTCTCTGACACTTCATCCTTCCACCAAATTTTGTGATAATCTGTTGAGTAGTTTTTGCGGAATCCTGCTAACCTCCTGCAAAACTTCTTCCTCTCTCGGCCTTCAACAGCTCGGGAAAAGTAGTTTTCACCCTCATCCCCCCCCGCCCAGGCCAGTTTTTCATATTTGATCCCACCGCCGACCCCCCCCCTGACACACAGACCCTCTAACTGATAAGTGCCAAGGACTCGGGGGTGTTGGGGGTGGCGGCTGCAGGATGGTGGGAGTTCTGTATCCATTGTGGAGGCGCCTTCATCGGAGCGCGATGGCAGGCAGTGTCCTCCTCACTGGGCCCTAATGCGAGGAGACGGGCCTGACATTCCACACCTCATAAATCAAAGGAGAAATCTGGACTTCACAGATGTGTGAAGAACACACACACACACGCACACACACACACACGACACACACATACTATAAGTGTTAGTAAGATGAGAGAGAATAAATGAGAGAAAAACAATGAGGCAGATTTCAGGTGAGTGAATTCTTTTCCCCGTTAATTGGCTCTGTATCATAATGTTGACCCACAGGAGTTGTTTCCTGCGTGACACGGTCGAGGGGCCCTGTGTCTCCTCTGATGATGACGGCCGTGTTGTTGACGTCCACATTGGCTGATTCATCCACTTGCTTGTTTGTTTACGTCTCGCTGGGCCCCTCCATTCACTCAGGCCTCCAGAGCTGGCACAGTGACAATTTGTGGAATATAAAAACTCGGATTTGCGGATTTGATTTCTGGACGGACGGAAAAAGCAAAGTCAACAACAGGCTCGCACAAGGTGAAAAAAAAACCCACACCACTGTGAGGAGGGGAAATGTGAGGCTGAGAGAGAAGATTAAAACATGGAAAGCACCAGAGATGTGGTGTTTGTTTTTTTCTACTTTTGTGTTGAAAACCGTGAAAATAAAATGTCCATAACATTTTCAGCCCAAAATAGAGCTGCACTCCAGGAAAGATCTCTCACCTGCCGCCAGGATTCAAACCAGAAACTCTTTCAGGACATGACACACCTGAAATCTGTCGTGAATATGAGCCGCTGTATTAACATGAATGTGTCTTTCACGTATAATATTCATAATTCACAGAAACTGCTCAACAACTGCTTGGCAGGCGCTTGAAACAAAATAATTGAATATAATAATAATGATAAACTTTATTGATATAGCACTTTTAAAAAACATTGTTTAGAAAGTGCTTTGACAGCAGAGCAAGAAAAGTAAACATAAGAGAAATAACAATCAGCAGGATGTGACACGGAGGCCAGACAACCACGTTTAGGTGGTCGGAAACAAGGTAGTGTTCAGATTAAATGAATAGAGCCGTGTCGCCTGAAAACTTGAACACACAAAAGCAGTAATATGACAATAAGAAATAAATGAACAAGTAAAAATATAAGAACTATAAAAATGTGTTTTAAGAAGGGATTCAAAAGAATTCACTGCCTCTGCGAGCCTCGTCTCCTCAGGTAGGCCGAGGGGCCCTGATGTCAAAAGCACGGTCACCTTTAGAATATGGTTCTCATTTCGTTTTGTAGGATTGATTTTCACACACACACACACACACACACACACACACACACACACACACACACACACACACACATGCGGCCCCTCGCTGTGTGAGGGCAGCCTCACCGTAGGCCTTTTCCCAAAGCAGAGGTGATGTGTCCTGGTCCACTAATGTCAACATCACAGCCAGGGTCGGAGCGCTGTCAAACACACTAACACACAACCTTTTCCGGCTAACGCTAACACAGTGAGAGTGTGTGATTATGTGAATGCCCCAAAATGCCAAGTGCTCCCCTGTCCCTTCTTAATATTTGAGAGAGTTCCTCTGTTGTGTCGCCTTGTCTTGCCTCAGGTAAACATGCACGTGCAACATGCAAGTATCCTTTGTTCAGTGTGTGTGATCCGTCCTGTGCAACTATTTCTCCTGTCCAATCATGCTTTGAACTACTGGGATATTGTGCCTGTATTTCACTGTTATTTGTTATGACACGTTATTAAGTGACGTTGGTAAAAAGCAATAAAGATGTCATGAGGCCATGAAATATGGCTCTAATACAACTGAATCATTTCATATGTAACTATTGTTATACAGTAAGTCAGAGGTCCTTCCCAATAAAATACATTTCGTTCAAATCAACAATGAACTTGAATGTCTGCCAAGGCCCCTTGAATTCAATCAAGTTGCACCAACTTTCACACAGTGATGGATTCACTTCCCTAAATATGCCAGATTTGTTTTTCACGAAGATCCAATAATTATTCCCTGATGAAAATATTCCAAAAAGCTAAATTTCTTTCAATATTAAGGAAAATTTAATTTCTGGATTCCTGGATTTTCCCCTTTATCCGGACAAAATGTATGGTGTTTTTTTGTGAGCCAGGTCCCATCTCTCTATCGAGTTTCATGGAAGTCTGTTTTGTAGTTTGAGCGACATCCTGCTGACCAATAAACAAATAACAGACAGTAGTTGTAGTTATAGTTGGTCCATTTAGGTTCACTGACGAAAATGGTTGAAATCTGAATCACTAGTTTGTTATATGAATAGTGTTATGTTGAAAATGATGATTAAAATAGTGCAAATTCCGATTTTAGTAAAGATTTAAAACAGAAAGGCTTTTCTTAACACTAACTCCTAGTTTTTTCCTTGTCTGCCTCACATGCTGCAGTGTGTGGAACACTATTTTGATAAACATATTATTATTATTACATGTGCCAAGCGTGATCTGTCAAGACAGAGCAGATCACACCCACACACACACACATGCAGCAAATTAGTTCGAACCCACATCAGGCACGGGAGATGGCATGCGGCGAAGGCACGTAGGTGTTGGAGCATGAAGGGTTCTCCCTGCTCATACGAATATAATGATGTGGATGTGACTGTCTCAGCGTCACCGTGTGAGATCGTGCGCTGCCTGATCACAGGAGCAGTTGTTTTGTTGATCCGCTCGACAAATCCTCACATGACTCACACCTCGAGAAAGAGAGAGTCAAAGACGGATGGAAGGTAACAAGAGATGGATAGAGGTTGATAAACAGGAGGGGACAATGGATAGTGTGTTGTTTTGACTGCACTGAGAGGGAAGTGAAGCCGACAGTGAGTTGGCCTACATTCATGTAGCTTCACATGTGAGGGGCAACAGAGAGACAGCCCTGTGTGTCTGTGTAATTATTCATCCTCAGAGAGAGAGAGAGCGTGTGTGTGTGTAATGTTGTTAGGTGTGTTTGTATGTGTGCGTATGATGTGGAAATGTGAATGCTGCCGGAGACTTGGACCTCGTTAAAGAATTATACATAAATACCATCAAATATGTGTTTTAACTTTAGCTTTATTTATTTACAGCACTTTCTCTTATATATAGAAGTTCTTCTGGATTAACAGTGAAGGATAAACAGATTAAATAGATTATGGTTTTAATAGAAAGCAAAGAGTTGGTCTCCTACACAACTGGTGAAAGCAACTACTGGGTTTGAACCTGTCGGCCGACCGGGACCAGTTTGAATGTTCTTGTGCTTGGTTCAGCCTCCGACCTCCTACAGTCCCAACACATGCAGGTTGTGTCCATTGGAGACTCTGTAGGTGTGAGTGTGAATGGTTGGTGGTCTCTGTGTGTTGGCCCTGTGATACACTGGTGACGTGCACCCCCACTCATCCAATGTCACCTGGGATTGGTCCCCCCCCCCCCCAACCACAATCCTCAAAGGATAAGTGGTAAAGATGATCGATGAAAAATATTGGCGTTAAAAATAAAACCCAAATCAATTCAAATGAACACATTCGTGGGAGCTTGTTTCAATGAAGGGGTATTTGAGCTCAGCTGAATGAGAGATAGAGAGAGTGAGTGTGAGTGTGTGTGTGTGTGTGTCTGTTTGTGAGTGTGTGTATGTTTGTGTACATCAGCGTCTGGTGGGGACAATGTCACTCTCTTTTTATCCAAGGTGACATACTTGATAACATTTTCGCTTTAAGACTCTAAAATGTATTAATCTCCACTGAAAGTCCCACAAGACACACACATGCACACACACGCACACAAACACACACATCCATGCACACGCTCACACAAACACATGCACACACAACATATCACAGCACAGTTGTCTCTGGCATTTCAGTGATTTAGAGCGTCATCCCTGGTTGCCACCAGCGTGAAGCTGTGATCTTCACATATGACACCTCAGCACAACAAGGTCCACACACACACACACACACACACACACACACACACACACACACACACACACACACACACACACACACACACACACACACACACACACACACTGAAAGGATGTCTCTGCTCTGTCTCCCCTGCCGTCACATTCTCACTTCCTGATTCAGACAGACAGAGACCAATCCTCTGGGACACACACACACTTCTCTCTTTGCTCCCTCACTCCTTCTTCCAGGCCTCCCCTCTTCTTGATCCGCTGCTCCCTCTCGTGGGGATGCAGGGAGGCGGGGCCGGAGGTTAGACAGATGGAGGTGGGTGATACACCGACACACACTCAGGCTCAGGTTCGCTCCTGCGGGAATGGTGTGATGGAGAAGGCGAAGGAGAAGGGGAACAGACGGAGAAACAGGGAAGTCTCTCTCAAGCTTTTCCTCAAGTCGTGAGAAGACACAGACAGAAACAAACACGTTAGACAGACGAATGCTGATATTTTGATCATGTTTAACCTATAAATTGTTCCACCACCTCATCACAGTTAAAGTATATGGTTACACTGCATCAGTTTCTCATGTCTGCACATCTGGATTGACTGGAAATATTCTCAAATGTCTTAAGAGTCATATTCACGATTTGTAGAAAATCCCCTAAATTCAGACTGACGTGTTTGATATCTTTAAAAACTTGATTCAAAATAAACTTCTGTGGTTTTTAACAATGTTTTACAGATTATCTTATAAGGACCGGTCACTACATGTTAAGGGGGTTTGAAAGTCTTTTTGTCCCATCTGAAATCTTGTAAGCACTTTAGTTCACTATAGTAAAAAATCGGCAATTGTTTCATATTTTATTTATTCTTAACGTTTAAATTGAAGTTCTTTATAATGTCCCTTTTTATTCTGTTTGTGTACGTGCAAAATGGTGTTATGAATAAGATATATTTAGTTTAATCTCTATTTAGCAAGAAGAAAAAAGATTATTCTTGAAGCGTGTCCCAGTTCGGTAGTAATAACATTATGAATTACACACAAACAGATCCTCCAAATCAGAAATGTGATTTTCAACATAAGTTATAAATCGGATTTCATCATAAAAACACCCTAAACAGCTGTGTGGAGCCTTTATATTATCAGAGTAACACTTACTTTAGCATTGGGAGAGTGAAAAAGAGAAGTGTGAGAGATGTAGCACTGGAAAAAGTCTAAAGTCTGGGTTTGCCAAAATAACAGATCATGAAATCAGTGGTGTAAAAAATGACACGAATATCAGTAAATACTGGTGTCGGCTGCTGTGATACATGGCACCCTCTACTTCTGTCCAGAAACAGAGAGGCAGAGGGAGAAAGTTGACTTGTCGAGCACTGCCAGGTTTCTTTTTTCGTCTTTCTGCTTGTTTCCACTGTCACTGCTGTCAACAGCCGCTTTAGGTCACTGAGAGGGTAGCGCTCCATCTACCTGTGTTTTAGCACATCACACGCTGCACTGCACCCAGCACACACACACATGAACACACTCAGAGGGAGAGTCTACTTGTCGAAGCGGATCAAGGAGCAGCACAGGAAACAGGGATTTGTTTATATGAATTGAGTGACCTGGCAAAGGTTGTCAATTAAAGGAAGACTGGGGGAAGGAAAAGGGAGGAGGAGGAGGAGGAGGAGGAGGAAGAGGAAGAGGAGGTTTATGGGGGAGAGGCAAAGCCTTCCTGTGAGGAGGTGAATATAAAAAGTAAATAATAGATCCTGGAGATGAATTATTGAAGCAGTACATTGATGCTTTCATGTTGGAGGAGATGAGCCTATATTCTTGGGTTCATTCATAAAAAAGGTATATGGGGGAAAGACGGGAGGCGGAGGAGAAGTCGAGGAAGAAGGAAGACGTTGTTGTTATGTCAGGTTGAAGTTAAGAGCTTTGTGTGTTTCACCATCCAACACAAAACACACTGACTCACAGACGTCGGTCGTCAACCCACAATCATTATTTTATTCTGTTCTGAGCCACTTTGCTTCAAATTCGTTCTAATAATCTCATTATTATGGTTATGATTCCAAACACACACACACACACACGCACACACACACACACACACGCACACACACACACACACACACACACACACACACACACACACACACACACTCGCTCAGTCTCCCTTTTGGGGCCTATAATGCCAGATTCTTTTGAGCTGACAGGTGACAGAACAGTCTACATCAACATAGGTCTACTCTCTCTTACTGTGGACACACACACACACACACACACACACACACACACACACACACACACACACACACACACACACACACACACACACACACACACACACACGCTACACGCTACACGCTACACCCTACTGCTGTAACGCAGACAGCTCCAGACATGCCAGGGTTGGACATGCCCAAAAGGCAGAGCTGTACGTATATCTTTGTGAGGACCATTTTAAGCATAGACCCTTCAGTGTGAGGACACTTTTGGAAAGTGTGGACATTTTGACCGGTCCGCACATTTTTAAAGGGCTGTTTGAGGGTTAAGACTTGGTTTTAGGGTTAGGGTTAGGCATAGGGAATGTATTATTACAATGAGTGTCCTCACTAAGATAGAAGTACAAACATGTCTGTGTGTGTGTGTGTTTGTGTGCATGTGTGTGTGTGTCTTTGCCAAATGCCAAACCTGTACCTCGACTCGTGCCAAGGGGACAAGAAGCTTTTGCAAGGCTTCCTAACCTGGATGAGATCCTGTGTTACGACACGTCATCAGTCCAACAGTCAGTAGCTGGTGGATTTAGTGTTGGGGCTACTGACGTGTCACAGGACATGCCAGGGAGAAATAAAAGTGACACGAGGAGGCAGCAGCCCACCCAGGACTGCTGGCACGGCAGCCAGGGGCGGGGCCAAGACAGCATGGCACACGCCGACCTTGGACCCCCCTTTCCCCACAGGCTCCGACAGGCGGCACGGGAGCCCCTCGGCCCAGTGAGGGGTGGACAGCCATCTGACAACTCCCCACCTGCATGACCTTTACCATGCTTGACCCCCTGCAGGAGACAATCACCTCATAGCAAACAGCCCCATGGGAGATGTAGACACAGCACAGCCAGAAAGACACACAAATAGACAGACGTGCATGTTGCACACACAGACTGACAGAGAGTTAGATGGAGGGACAGTAATGTAGTTACATGCATAAATGCTTGTGATGAGTCATTCGAATCTGACTGGCTGCTGCTCTAAAACAAAGAAGCTTGAGCCTAAATAACATCGTAGCTTTTCATTATTTAGTTTCCAGGGAAACCTACAGATAACCTCTGATTGGGAATCTTTATTTGGAGTAAACAAACCATTTAGACATGTGGGTGGAGCCACCGGTTGGGCCTCATACAAATATGACAGTTTGTTAAATCAGCTGATCAGCTGTTCACACTGAGAACATTTTCAGTTTATTGGCCAGTGAAGCTTTAAGCTGTTTCAGGTTTCCAGACAAATCAATGGATGAAATAACAGAAACAAACATTTAAGAAATGACCAATGAACCTGTATGGAAAAGAAAAGGGGAAAAAGTTGCAACACAGTGTTTTCATACTGATCAGACGAGTTGTATTAATGTCACTTGGTTTGTTCCTGACGTACCTTTATCAAACTTATCAATTGTACAAGATGTAAGATAATTTGAATTGTATTAATGTATTAATTTGAATATGAACAAGTTTACATAATAGTTATTGTTACACATTTGCATGCAGGTTGCCATGTCTTATTGCCCGGGAATATTATATAAATGAGTTGTCACATGCATGATTGCAAAATATTATATAATTTGAATGAGTCTGTGGCAATGGTAAAATGCCTCATTCACGTAGGTCCCAGCACTGTCAGGTTTCTAAGGTAATAAGACACATTTGCAAAAGAATCACTCAAACAAAGGAATTGATTCCATCCATATTAGAGCAAATGATGACACATGTTACAGGAAATAAAAGTAAATTTTAACATAAAGGTAATTTTCATGTAGTTTTTAGTCTGAACTGGAAAAAAAACGGTTTTAATGAATGGAACTCAAGAGGACGAATAAAACCTGAAGGTGGCAGTAGTGTAAGAACGTGGTTGTGAGCTGCAGGAAATTCTCACAGAAGAAGAAGTCAGTGTCACGTCATCGGTAGGCGACCTTGTTTGGGCCGGCGGACATGAGACGTTGCTGCTGTTGACCAAGTGAGTTTTTCTCATTAGTTTCAGATTTTACAGTAACAACGAGGACACGTGGTTGTATCGACCACGTTGAACGTTGCGTTTTAAACCTTCATACGAACCTTAACATGGTTTTAAATCGGCTTAAATTTTAACTTTAACGCGTTGTGTTGTGCTAACGTTAGCATCTCAACCTGATAAAATAAGACTTTATTAATCCCGAAGGAAATTCTTGTGCCAGTTTGCTCCAAGATTACAGAACAATATAAAGTAGAGTAAAATACAGAACAGTTAAACACAAAGTATTAAGTCTAAAATACAGGTGAAGATTAAAATATAGTAAAGATATAAGTGTATTGTAATAAAATACAATTATTGTTCACAAATAACATAAAGGTTTCACAAATATGCAAATGTTATCTAGACCTGCTCCAATGTTATCAGGATGAAAAGGTTTTTAAAAAATACATCAACAAAAACTGTCAATACCATTTTAATAAATGGAAAATCTGTCCCTCTGTGTTGCCATTTTCCCCTGAAACACCAAATCAGAAGGTGACTTCAGTGTTATCTTCAAATGTCAATATCATAAGTTTAATATATAATAACTTATTATTTGTTTGCTTCTTAGGTGACCTGCTTCAGACCGTTCTCTTCCTTTGCTCCACCATCATTCTTTGGCCCAATTCAACCACCAATGAATCCAATAATTAGACGGAGACTTCCTCCGTCTGTGAGGAGTCTCCTGACGGACATCGGCCCGAAGGAGGACTGGACTGACGCAGAGCCCGAGGGAGTGGCCAGAGATGGGATTCTGCTCCCGGCCAGAGGAGCTGACTCTGGACCAGAGGAGTTTCTCGTTCCAGCCAAGGCAGAGGGAGAGGAGTCTACAGAGGATGGGAGTTACGCTGGGATGAATGCTATGTGCATGTTGTGTAAATGTAAACCCTCTTGCTACACCTGTCCTCGGTGTAACCTGCGTTATTGTGGCTTGGCTTGCTACCAGAGCCCAGATCACTCTGTCTGCTCTGAGGCATTTTACAAGCAGTCTGTTCTCGAGGAACTGAAGGATATGGGGAAAACAGAAGGCGAGCAGAGAAAGAAAATGCAGGAGATTCTTGTGGGCCTCAGACAAAAGGCAGAAAAAAATGATGGGGGGATGGAAGGTTTGTTAAAAGAAGCAGGTATCGTGTCAGATGACGGGGAAGAAGCGGTAGCAGAGAAAGTACAGGTTGTGGAGCTCTTGTCCAGGTTAGCAGAGCTCCAACAGTCTGGAGAGGGGAGTGCCACCGAGATTGAGGCTATTTTGAGAAAACTTGGAGAGATTGGAGATGGAGAGCTGCTGCCTGGAGACTTAGATGAGGATGCTGAAAGTGAAGGAGGGGAGCTGGACCTGGCGGAACGACTCTCTGGGATGGATTTGGACAAACTCTCAGAAGAGGAGCTGTGGGAAATTCTCAACGGCAAAGAGAAAGACATGTTTATGGACATGATGAAGTCTGGAGCTCTTAGCAAGCTCGTTCCCCTGTGGAGACCATGGTGGGAGGAGCATGACGGAGGAGGGAGAGCACTGGTGGAGGAAGTGGGCAAATTGGAAAGCGAAAATTCAGCAACAGTGGAGGAACAGGATGTTTGTAATAAAGTCAAGGAGTCACATGAAGTAGCTCACAAACAGGGCAAAAAAGCTACAAAGTTGAAAAAGATTAAAGGGACGAATACAAGCAAGAACAAGGGAAGTTCAACAGTTCCCACTGTGCCTCCAGTTTCTGCAAAAATTCCAAAGTTGAGCTCTTTATGTGCAAATCCATCTCCCCTGGTATGCTATGGTTTGGCCAATGCACTTTATGGCTACACTTTCAGCCTGTGCTTCCTAAACGGTGACACTGATTCACTGATGTTTGAGTTTTGTGACATGATCCTGACTCTGTCAGAGGCCCTGAACTCTAACAGGGTGTTCAACTCTCTCCAAGAGGCCTTAGGATGCGGAGAAACTCTAATTCTGGGTGGAGGGTACCTGGACAAGGAGGATCCACTGGCCCCGACTAGGGCAGTGGAAGCTGTTGCTCACATCATGACTGGCAGAGACAGAAGAGATGCTACAGGATACTGTCTGGCAGCTTTGAGTCAGCTTCGCTCAGTTCTCTCCAAGGCCAGATCTGCCCTTTCTAAAGAGGGAGAGGAAGGTGCAAGGAGGCAGAAGTACTTCCTGGCAAGCAAGAAGTGTGAATTCTTTCAAGCCTGGGTGTTGGACAATGCATCCCAGATTCAAAGACTGGCTGTCGAGTCATGGAATGAACACGGTAAAAGAGAGAGCGCAAGGAGCAGCCTGGAGAAATCAAAGGCTGTAGTTGAGGAGAACTTGAAGAAAGGGAAGAAGAAAGGAAATAGAGAGTTGATTAAAGAACTGAGCTAATTTGTTGAAAATGTTGTTTGTATTGTAATGAAATAAATTAAATTCTCACTGTGAAATTCAACCTCTGAAACATAATTTCTGGTCTGTTCTTAATAGATAAATATATTTGTATATATGTAGCAGCAGGTTCTGTTTCAATCTGACCATTTGCTGCGTGTCCTCACCAATCCTTATTTCAACAAAAGTGAAAATGCCCGCACCACTATAAAAAAGAATTATGGTTTGAATGGTTTCACAAACAAAACAGATACACAATAAATTTCCTGATTTTTTTTTTTTTATTTCCGTATACACTACATTTTTATTTTCAGATATAATATTCTATACTTTTAATTTTATTTTCTAATATTCTTTAGACTATATACTCATGTTTCATTCTCTGTACTCTATCATATATTGTGTTACTGTAACCTGGCACAATTAATTTCCTTCGGGATTAATTAAGTCTTATACTTTGGAATGAAGAATTATGAAATGGAATTAATTACAGTTTATTTTTTGTACGATCACAATTTCGGTGCAGATCCAGGAACAGTTTAAAGTCTCTTTAACATTTCTCTTGTTGATAATAAATAAATAAAAACACAACAAACCTCGTGGAAGGATGAAAGGAACCCTCACGCGCTCAGCCGCTGTTCTCGCGCTACTTGTTGTGGCCGGTCACGTGGTGCGGATGCCCTTCCACACGCTGCTACAGGAAAACATGGCTGCCCTCTTGAGATCAGCCCGGCTACTCAGACTCTCGCCTTCGGGCTTGCTCCACGTCGCGGGGACGAACAGAACCGGGCCGCCGCTCGGCCGCCTGTACAGCGGGGCTCTGTGCGGCAGCAGAACCGCAGCGTGTTCCCGTCTCAGCCGGCCCGGGTCGGACAGCGTCTCCATCAGGTATCACGCAGCCTGCTAGCCGCAGCTAGCCACATGTGAAGCTGGACTGTCATTGAGGCTCAATGACAGTCCAGCTTCACTCATGTTTACTGTGGTTTAACCTGTAGAATCACACGCACTGCTCTGACACGTGTAGCATCATGTCAGACTGAGTTTCCCACTAGCACTGCTTAGCTTTAGCTGGAAATAAACATGGCCTCATCCTTTACATAAGGTGATGATCAGAGGTTATGTATGTGTGTCCACTCATTCTTTAAACTTCATATCTTACACCATGTTCATGAACTTATTTATTGGTGTAGCTGTGGGCAGCCTCTCATGTCTATGCGCCTACCCTTGGTTTAAATGACATGCTAACTCTTAGCAAGAGGCTCATCTTTGAGGTACAGCCATTCATTCATTCTGTCAGGCTGCAGCTACAGAGGATGTTCTCATCAAATCCAGTGATCAGCTTTAAATCTGTAAGTGTCAGTAGAGGATTGCAGGCGTCTTGATGATGAAGAGGTTTGAGTCCTGGTGTGGTTTTCTCTCTAGGAGCATTTTTAACTCAAGGTCACAGCTCCTGATTAAACCTGAAGCAGCATTTCGAATGGTGAAGCTACTGTGCATCCATGTGTATCTACGCCTAGTGGGTTATAAGTCAAATCCAGCGGAAATGAATGCATCCTTATACACCAGGGTCACAAGAAATTCTTACTACATGAAGCCATAATACTCAGTTTGTGTGGAAGCTGACAAAACTTCAGTGTTTGTAATTACAACTCGTGGACAGTGATGACAAAAATCTGGCATGTTCATCAGTTGCATCAGCACTTTTAACACAAACTAAACATTTTAACCTTCGATGAAGGTAGGAGTTATTGCAGGGCTGTTGTATTGGGCTGCATTAGTTTGAGCTTCTTGTACCTAATAAACTGCTCAATCTTTTCTCCTCCCCCTCACACACCTACATCCCTCTCTGCTCTAAAACTCCCTCCATCTCCTTCACTATGTCACTCTGTGAATCCCGTCTACAGTCACGTGTGGCCGTATTCGGCGGGGTGTCTGCGTGGCTATGCCGTGGCTACAGACAACAAGGACGAGGCCAGTGTTTCGGTGCGGTCCAAGCAGGCGCAGCAGTTCGACTGGGCTCTGGCCAAGCTCGACAGCTCCGTGAGGAGGACCGGCCGCATCACCAAGACGCTGCTGCTCCGCATCTTCCATGACATCTGCAGGACAGGTAGGCAGGTCGAACAACAGACAGGATGTCAGATGAAGGTGTAGACCATTATTAGTTATAACCCAGCTCAGTAGGTGCTGATGGACATTAGATTATTGTGAGAAACAAACAAACCAACCAAACCAAACTATGCTGATTATCCCAGAAAGTGTAGCTAGCTGTGTGATATCAGGAATATACAGTCCTGTCTTTCTCTTTCTCTCTCTCCATCCATCCTCATCCTCTGTTCCTGTCGGTTTAAAGGTTATCCCAGTGGTAACCAGGCGTTGTTGCTGCTGCGTAGCTGTGGGTCGCTGCTGCCAGAGGTGCCTCTGGAGGAACGCACCGTGCTGGCACACCGGGTGTGGGAGAAGCTGCATGAGTTGGGTAAGTGACACCAATGGCAACAACTTAATCGTCATATCATCAAGTATTTAATCATGGTTATGAGAGTAGAAGTCTTTGGCTCATCGTAGTAAACTGTGACTGGGTTGACAGATTTTTGCCTTCCCCTCCCCAGGTGCACAGTTTGATGTTAGTCACTACAACGCCCTGCTGAAGGTTTACCTGCAGAATGAGTTCAAGTTCTCTCCCACTGACTTCCTGGCCAAGATGGAAGCAGCTAGTGTCCAGCCCAACAGAGTAAGTACTGCAAGATGGAAGAAAAACTATCAAGCACCATTGATAAAAATCTAAATCTAAATCTTTTTAGGGTCTGCATCACATATAATATGAGTCCAGACAAACCTGGATGTAAACTGGTTGGTGGAGACATACAATCCCCAGGTTGTGATTCTGGTCGTTCTGTTTGTTTCCTAGGTTACCTACCAGAGACTCATAGCAGCCTATTGCCAGAATGGGGATATCGAGGGAGCCAGGTGAGCAACCAGCCAATAGAGTTCATGTTCTGATGGGACACAGTTTGCAGAACTTAATATGTGATATGCTTGTATTTTGTTAAATACAGTATATTATGTATATATTTTAGTCTTTTTAAGCAGAAGATATTATATTTCTACATTCCTGTCTTTTCCCCATTCCCCATGTCTTCTCTGCCTCCTCAGCACCATACTGGGTTTCATGAAGACCAAAGATTTGCCGATCACTGAGGCGGTTTTCAACTCTCTGGTGAACGGCCACGCTCGTGCAGGGTGAGTGTCACTATGATATTTAATGGGACATAATAAGTGTTGTGCTGGAGTAATTAGATTTTAACAAGCTGTCATCTTTTTATCGCTGTGCAGTGACATCGAGAGTGCTAAGAACATCCTGCCTGTGATGCGCGGAGCGGGAATTGAACCAGGTCCTGACACTTATTTATCACTGCTTACCGCTTATGCCGAAAAGGGAGACCTGGAAAGTCTGAAAAAGGTGAGTGTGGTTTCAAAACAATACAGCTGAACATTTTGCACCTGTGTATGTTCGTATCTGATGAATGAACGCCCCTCTGTGTTTTATTTTTCCTTTTCCTCCCTTTTCTATTCCTCTGCCTCTTAAAACACTCCTCACACTCCTGTCTGTCTTTGTCAGACCATGGAGGAGGCAGAGAGTGCAGACTGCAGTCTGATGGACAGGGACATCATGCAGGTCATCTTCACTTTGGCCAAGTCCGGACACCAGCAGCACATCCCAGACATGGTTGAGCGCTTGAGGCACGAGAGGGGTTATGTGCCAGGTACACATGCACACGTACTCTTCATGTTTTCTTCAGCACTTTTTTTTAAAACTAGCTAATCAGCTGTATTAACAGTCGTATTAAAAGTGATATGAGGCTGAGAAGATTGTCCCTTTGTTTTTATTGTAGATGCTATGAATCTGTGTCTGAGCCTGATCACGCAGGGCCAGGAAGAAACGGCTTTTAACATCCTGAAGAGTTTCTCCTCACTGGAGCCGGATAATTTCGCCACCGATTCCCCGAACCTGGGCAACTTCTTCCTCAGACACTGTGTCAACATGAACACGGTAGATAAAAAAAGTTATCTCACTTCTCCCTAGCACAGCGTTTGACTTTAAGCATTCATTGTAACACTTGAAATGTATGTTGAGTATAAATTTTGATGTTTAGGTAAATTTTTTATTTCTCTGTGTGTGTGTGTGTGTGTGTGCTACAGTCATTGGAGAAGCTCACAGGTTACTGTGAAGAGCTCCAGGAGACGAAGCGTCACTCTGCCCCACTCACCTTCTCTTTGCAATGTGCTCTGGAGGCCAAGAAGACTGGTACGGCACATGCTTTCATTTACTTTCATCACTTGTGTTGGAGAGAGACATTTCTCTTTTTATAAAGTTTAGTGTTTATGCTATATTTCTGTACACACAACAATATCAATAGCTATTTATTAACAGGGCTGTGCGATATAACAATTATATATCATGTGACGTAAGAAAAACTTGTTTTTCACATGATTCTCTGTTGCAGTTTCATTGTGGCACAAATCAAATTTTTTGTCATTTGGATGGCACCTCCTTCCAATATGTATATAGACCATAAATTTGCATGAAATAGACACAAATAAAGAACAGAGTAAATCAGAACAGAAGATAGTAGCTAGTAGATATTGACCCTCTTTAACCCCCTACTCGAGAATCATGTCAAGAGGGTCTACGGATGAGAAGCACAAAAGTAGAGTTGAGTGAAACAAATCCCAAACTCAGTCATTGCAAGAGCCATAGGAGATACTGCCCACTTCAAGATAACATCTGCAAAGACATGGTCCCAATTTACATAGTTAAGAAAAGGTACGAGTAACAAATAACAATATGAAATCACCTTTATTGGGATATGAGGTTTTTGTCATATCACACAGCCCCAACATTGGATATACTGTATTTTGAATGCAACATTAATGCATTAACCTCTTGACAGATGTTTCGCTGCAAATTATATTAAATCAGTGTTTTGCTTTTTTGTTTTTTTTTCCAGATTTGTCTTTTGAGCTGATGAAGATATTGAAGGAGCAAGGCTTACCCTTAAGGCCACACTACTTCTGCCCTCTCCTCAGTCAGAATTTGAAGGACAACAACCCAGCTGGTACAGAAACACACACAAACACTGACTTAATTTACATCTTGCATTTTTGTATATGATTCTGTAGCTTTAATGCTGAGATTGTTTAAACCTGAACATGTCACTGGATGTCTGGGAGTTGTAACAGGATATGCGACAAGACCTATGCTGTTGTTTTTAATCTTCACTCCTCTACTGAAGCTTTGCCTGATTTGTGTAAAGTTCCTTCTTCAAACCTTATAATAATTGAATTATGCATCTTTTTGGATAGAAGTAGCTTGGAGAAATCTGAATCTAAATGACAGTGAAGGAAACATGTACACAAGCTGTTTTAGCATCCAGTCTGACACGGAGAGAGTTTTTTTGGGGGGGGGGTATGATATTAGCTGTTTATGAACGTGTGTTGTTTTTTCCGTGCAGAGGGGTTCATGACTTTCTCTGTCCTCTGTATCAGAAAGGGCTTTTAAAGGAGTGTTTCCCTCAAATATTAATGTCTCACAGAGTGGTCCAGCTGGGACAGATTTCACTGAGCCGGGGCAGTCGAGGGCAAAGAAGCCTGATCCCCGAGTGAGAAAGTTGAGGCCGGAAGAGATGAAACAAACACGTACATACACACTTACTCCGAAATACACACACACATCCGAGTCTCTCTGGAGAGATCTAGGAATAGATCACCAAGTTTAGAAGAAGTCTCAACATCAGCCACTCACGACAGACGAGCTCTGCACCAAAAAGACAGACTTTCAGAAAGTGCGCTCAGACACGAATGTCATATTTCCTATTTCTCCTCATGATCGGCAAACACTTGTCACCTGTGAATGAAATGATGATAGCAACTTCTTCTACTCAGAATAAATGAATTGTCCATAATGCACCACTGTCATCCATGGAATTTTAAACAGTAAATGTCCCCAAAAGCCGCCAGTGTACCAACTTTGCAGAGGCTGCCGAAAGAAGAAAGTGGTGCACATCATGTATGGATGGTTGATGTGGTGACCTGTGGCGGGGGCAGCTAAGCCTTCTCGTTAGGACGACTGGGGGGGGGGCTCTCCACATAGACACATACATGAGAGCACATACATGCCAGAGGCTGAGGGGTCCGAGGTCATTTTGCTCCAGTAGCTTACTTCAAATCTTTTTTTATCAAACCAAATCTTGTTTTAGTTCACATCTTCTACTGTCCCTCACTCCAGTTCTCCTTTTCCAATAAGGGTCTCTCCTCAATATTAATTTCCCAACATGCAACTGGTCTGTGTTAAACCTGTTTAAACTACTCCCATGTTTGTGTCTAGCGGTTCCTGTAAGACTTGGGAATCTTGGTAAGCAGCGTGTCACATGTATGGATAGAAGTTACTATATTTGCTCCTGTTTTTCAACCGGTTTTCAACCTCGTTGTATTAAATTAAACTCAGGCCAAATTAGTGAAACAATAAATTAAACTGACTTGTTTTTGATGTGTTGAATCTGAATTCAACGGGACATTGAGCTTTTTACTTTCTTCACCGCGGTTTTTTTTTTTTTCTTCTTCTGCCACTTAAGAACATTTTAATGTCCCAGCAGGTGAAGTTAAGGGGAATACTTTTGTTCCCACTTTTCATCTCTGCTAAAGCAAATGGTTATTTTTTGGGGAAATTTTGTAAGTGACGTGCTTGTGGTAGAAATCGTGTGAGTGGCCGATGGTCTGCATTCGGGAGACTTGTCAGAATTCACAACTCATTAGCGAATGTACCCTGTCAAATGTCTTCAGCAGCGTCTGGGCTTTTAAGTGCTTTATTTATTCTGAGCTCCGACTCTCTCTTTGGGGTTTTTTAGGGAGATTAATAAATGATGTATTTTCCTCCTGTCAGCTAATTGACAGCATTTGAGCTGGCAGGGGGGGGAGAAGCTGGTGAGACGAGTGTGGCGACGCTGCAGATTGACTTCTCTGTGCGGTTGAGACAGATTCTCCGTTTGAATAGTGAGATGCCTCAGTGCCTGTCATGAAGAAGACGATGAGACACGAGTTTAAACTTGCACAGCCACACAAACACCGAGACCCACACCCAGACTTTAAATCCTCCGTCTCAAAGCCACACAAACGCATTAGATGGATTCCATTTAGTTATCACAGTGTGGGGGGGAAAAAGAACGGAAGGAAGGAAAGTGGAGAAACTTCTCTTTCGTTTACACACTCGCTTCGCTTCCGATGGTGTTAGCCTTAACCCTCATGAATGATGCAGCCTCTTTTTCTCCTTCTCCTTCCTGCTTTCTATACTCATTGGCTGCTGGAGGTGTGTGTGTGTGTGTGGGTGTGTGTGTATATATTGTGTGCGGGGGGAGGTCGGGGGCAGTGCAGGTGATGTGACTGATGCAGAGTGACTTGATTTCATGTAAATGCAAGCGCTCTGAGGGAATTCACTTTGGATTACGCGCCCCACTGTGCACGGCCCATGAAATATTAAGCGCCGTGTCACTTTTTGTCCACAGGTGTCACTAGCGGGCAGAGAGGCCAGAGCCTTGGAATTGGAGGAGAGGTATGGGGGGGAGGGATAAAAACTCCCCTTGCATTTTGATGAGGTGTGGATTTGGCGGGTTTAGCAGAAGCATATGCTGGGCCAAACTTCCCACCTGCCGCCAGCAAGTCACCGCTTGTCAGCTCTCGCGATGTAACACGTTCTTATCCCTTCTGACATGGCGGCGCAAGAAAAAAAAAAAGGGAAGGGAGACTCTCACAGGAAGGGAGTGTTTTTAGGCTCGTGTGTGTTAGGTGATGAGAGATGTAAAGGCCTCCTTGTCGACTCTGCTTTCCTTCTTCGCTCCTCACCATATTTATTTAATTTGATCCGTTTCACTTTTTCTTTAATGCATCCCTCTCTGTCTAAAGCCTCTTTTCCACTGGTCCAAAAATCCACTAATATCTGGCTTTTGTCTGCAATGGGAATGGGTACAATCGTCATTCACTCCCGTGTCAAACGACTCTGCAGTAGACGCAGGTTTTAATTCGCTGCCATCGGCAGTGATGGGAATTTTCCAAGTTGTCGAGGGGAGAGAGCGCCTCAGTTGTCGGCGAGTTCCTGACGTTGCACGTGATGCACCAGAGGAAATAAACACCTCTAGTGACAATGGGAAAGGAGTCAAACGCCCTTTTTGAGCAGGTTTTGCCACGTTTAAACATTCAAACCTGCTAATTTTGATTTGCCAAGATGAAAAAGGAAGAAAAAAAAAAAGTGAGGATGACATCACAGCTTTTCTTGCCCCATAAAATGGACATTTTCTTGCTCTCGCTTCTGTTTTCATAAAACAACTCGTCATCGCCTCACAGCCGACAAACTCTACCTTTAGAGAGTCAGCGACACGGAGCGATGGAGAGAAGGATGGTGTCGGGGGAGAAAGAGAAGGAGAAGTGACAGGTACTCATGTCCAAGGATGGGAGGAGATGACAGCGGCCGGCTCACTCCACTCCTCTTTTCCTCTCTTTCCTCCGTCCTCACTTCTCGTGTGTGACAGTTAACCTGAAGACATGAGTCTGATGATGATATCTTGTGACCACTGCCATGCTTAACTCACTGCTTTGATACTTTCTTGCCCGGATGGTATGTCAGACTTTGTGCTGACCAACCTGGAGAGGCCTCCACTCTTCTCAGTTCTCCTCTGTCCCCAATCTTTATTTAAATTGATCAGACAGGGGGAAGTAGAAAAAATAAGGGTTGCTGGCATGTAACGAATATGGAGAGAAGACTCGGAATGAGAAGTGTGCAAATGACACTACATAATATTAACCTCTGCCAAAAAGGTTTTGTTTTCATCTGCGTTTGTCTGTTTGTTTGTCAGTCAACAGAAAAAATTACTGAACTGATTTCTATGAATATTGTGGAGGGGTTGGGCATGACCCATAAAGGGGGAATCCATTTAATTTTGCAGTTGATTGGTATAAATGATTGGATCCAGGAATCCTTTTTTACCAGGGAGGTTATGTTTTCAACCCTGTCCGTTGTTTGGTTTGTTTATTCATCAGGAAGCAGTATGTGTCAGGCTGATCTGCATTAAGGAGTGGACCACAGAGACATGAAAGTGGCCGATGTAAAACTTGCTGTTTCAGTGAACAGTACCACTCACAGGCACACAGACGGCCTTTCTTTGTAGCCTGATTTATAACTGCTTACCCAAGTCATGTAGCAACGTTTGCCACAGGCCTGTAAATAAAGGGAGTGGACAACTGAGCAAAGCACTCTGGGGTTGAAAGGGTTAAAAGCTCTTGCTCGCAGACTTGACTTGCAAAAAACACAACAACACACAAACATGCTTGTTGGACAACAGAAAAGTGCTGATTATCAGGAAAGCTCACGTGCTGAGGCCGGAAAGCGCAGGCGTATGCATTTATACGTCCAGCTCTC
Source organism: Hippoglossus stenolepis (assembly GCF_022539355.2). Classification (NCBI taxonomy): domain Eukaryota; kingdom Metazoa; phylum Chordata; class Actinopteri; order Pleuronectiformes; family Pleuronectidae; genus Hippoglossus; species Hippoglossus stenolepis. Next base: position 19,178,140 of record NC_061494.1, on the reverse strand, counting down.
CATTCACTTGTTTTCTGTCTGTCTGACTCACCGTGAAATTGATTATGGATTATTCAGGAGGAAAGCAGGTGCTCCCTCTCTTCTTTCATAAAAACAGGCCAGGATGAAAGCGATTAGGGTTTAGAATGGACCGCAGACCGGATGGATCCTCCATTGAGAAGAAAGGGGAAGATCGCCTGTTGACTTTTTCTTGAAAGCAGGGTAGATGGATAGTGAGAGGGGCAGATGATAGAGTGATATGGATGGATGTAGTGGTTCAGGTAGCCCTACCTGGCATAATGCACCCCCGCCCCCCCCCCAGCCGCAAGTTTTAATGGCATATAAAAGCCTCGGCCTCATCTTTTATTCAGCTGAAGAGAGAGACTGCCAGGTGAACACATACGTCCCAGGAGGACGCAGAAACACAGAGCTGTATATATGTGTGCGTGCATGTGTGTTTCAGAACCTGCATGGAAAGCAAATACACCCAGCTCTTGGTGGTGTGTGAACTCAAGGAGGCACTTTATGGGAGTTTACTGAAGTCCACATGGGAGCAAGGTGTATTGGTACCTTGGATGCAGTCTTATATAACATCTAGATATATTGATATTTTGGTCCTAAACCCGCATAGCAACACACGGTAAGAATGAGTGCACGTACAGGGATGCGTGCATGCGCTCATTTAGGCCGATGTCCTTCGTGGGCACGCTCCCAGACATATGCAAAGTGCTGCAGTGCCTTCTCCATATGTGCCCACACTCCCAAATATACACACACACACACACACACTTGCGGGCATTTTGAGTGTGTGTAAGCGACTGTTCCATATGCATGTGGCTGTTTTGGCCCCCTTCCCTGGGGCAGGACCTCAGGGCTCTGCTAGAGTGCAGGGTGATGGTGCAAGAGTCCACTTCAGGCCGAGTGCGTGTTTGTGTGCATGTATCCAGCAGTCCAAGGTAGAGAGAGGGGTGTCCATTAGCATTTTGTGTGTGTGTGTGAACTGAAGGAGTGACAGAAAGTATGTGCCAGCTCATTTCTTAGAGCCATATTTTAACAGTGGGTTCACAGCTCCAGGCCTGTGCATGAAAGTGAATGGAGCAAAGTGCTGCCAAAACATCAAGGTTTAAATTTATAAAATGTAGGAAACTAATCTCATACGCGACTATTTATCCAAATGTCAAAAATATTCTCATTTGCGAGACCAAACGTTTATTTGATTAGTCAGTGAAAACCGATGTTTTAATCTATGATTAAATCAAGGTCATAAAAAAGGAGCTGCAAGTAATTCTGGGACTCTTGATATTCCATCATATGTGTCATAGGTCTTTAACTTAATTCATTCTGGTCTTAAAGTCCTAAATGTAACTTTTTGAAACCCTGAAAGATGATATTAATGACTTTGTGTGTGTGTTGTAGGTGTAATGGAGGTGATGAAGGGGATGCAGGAACTCGGCGTGACCCCGGACTCTGAGACTTTGTCCAACTACATCCTCCCTGTCTTCCCCAGCACAGAGGCAGCTCGACAGGCCATCACGGTAATGTGTTTGAATGTAATGTGAAGTTTTTTTAAATGTATTTATTTTTTGTCAGTATAGTGATTTTTATCTATTTATTTCATTTAGGATGCTGGCATCTCTCTGGACTCTGACAACTTCTTGTCTTTAGAGGTCCGCTCCTTGGCAATGAGCGACTTGGCAAAACTCTACACCCTATGTAAGCCTACACACACACACACACACACACACACACACACACACACACACACACACACACACACACACACCACTGCATCTCAAGCTCCCATCATTATAAAAATCGCTGCTATGCCTGCGGGCTAATTGGGCCAGCGTCAACACACACAGAAGAGTTTTCAGCTTTCCTTCCTACATTTCCCCTCTTACCCGTCTGTGCTCATCAGGCCTTTTAAGAGATTAGTCTGTGTGAATATGTAAAGAGCGAGAAACGAGAGGTGCCTGAACCGGCAGCGGGATGGGATCAAGAAGTATCTTTAATAATGGATGATTCTTCTTGTTTTCTGTCTTTCATCTCGTTTTAGTCTCAAACATCCAGCTTTGGTTTCCACATACATTGCTCTCCTTCGTCTTTATGTATTTCAGTGTCCCTTTATGGATTTATTTTTTTCTGATGGAAATTCTTCTCCTTGCTATACAGTATCACCAGAAACACAGAAAGCTTCCTTCAAAATGTTTATCAAGCAAGGAATTTCCAGACCTTTGCTGCTTTCAGCTTCATAAATTGAAAGAATTCACAGCTTCGCTTCGGTTATAAATCATTTTAAATTGAACACGTTTGGCTTTTCAGACTTTTTCCCGAACAAGTAATTCAAAGTCGTGTCCTTGGACACTAGAACTGGAATTCTTTCACAATTAGTTTCCGGCCAGGGCCCCTCATACCAGATATAAGAAAGAATTTGTAGAATTATCGATAATGAAAATTGTGCGCAGCCCTGGAAATCTTCTGAACTTTATAATTCTTGGTTTTTGCAGTTGAAACAGGCCATTCAGCGACCGGCTTGAATCCCAGAAACTGCAGAACTACTTTTTTGAGCAAGGATTTTTCTGGTTGAGTTATACTGTGGCCAAACAATAGATGCCTGGAAAGTACCCAGAAGTGAAGGTTTTAATAACGTGTGATGCTGGATGTTGTTGAAAATTCAATAGATAGAAGTAAAATCATTTCTGCTCAACGTTGCATACAACACATATCAGCGTTTGCCAGGGAATTCACTTACTGTCTCTGTGGATGGTAACAACTTTATGGGCAATAGGATGAGCACATGGTAAAGATGGCGGGCTGTCCCAGTCTATGTGGTTAATGGGAAACACTGCATATAATCCCATCATAAACCACATTGCTCAGGCCACACGAAGACAAGTTGTTTCAGGCTTTTCTCTTTCTTTGCCTGTAATCGTTTTTCTGTCCGTCTTCATTTCAGTGTCGGATCCCTCCTTCCCCCCGTTGGACCATAACAGTTTCCGCAACAGCCTCATCCAGGGCTTCAGAAAGTGAGTCAATTAGCCCGTAGTCTGCTCGTCTTCTCCATCATTTGATATTCCATATTTCTCCATATTTTGCCTCATAACTCCTGACTGGCGTTTTAGGGAGGCCTGTAGCACTATTGGAGGTCAGCGCGGCATATGCTATGAATATGACATGTGCAGCATATCACACCATCTACAGTGTGGATGTGTATGGGCAGCTGTGGGGAAAACACTGCATCACACACACTGGCAGACATACATACACACACACACACACACGGGTGCCTCATGCATATGGAGGCCTACATCCCTCAGCTCTCGCCCCAAAGCACCGTGGGAGATATGTAAATTAGCAGATGCCCACCACTGCCCCTTATACCCAGACACCCACACACACACACACACACACACACACACACACACACACACACACACACACAGAGTTTGCCTTAGGACCACGGTCGGACCTGTGGGCTTTTGTTGAAATGGGTGTTTATGAATATTTACAGTTTAACACCACACGTCCACACAAAAACATTGTGGTCCCTGAGCGAAGCTGGAGGTGAGTCAAAGAGAAAAGTGCTGACCTGACTGCAGGGACCGAAGTATTTCTTCCACTTGAAAACAAAAAACATGCTCCGTTTAGTTTAACTTTGAACTTTTCAGTCGGTCCATGAATTCCATATCGTAGCTGTGGATGTTAAAAGTTTAACTGACATAATAGATGAAAAAAGAAAATGGGGTGTATTTTAAAAATGTATCCTATCCTATTTTTTATAAAATAAATTCAAGTTGCAATGAACGTTCTTGTCCTGGGACATAATTTTAAAAAAAAAGAATGAATAAAGTTCTCTTAAGATGATAAATCTGCTGTAGGTTATCTATATTTTCAAGGAAAATTTGTTGTAACAGCAAATGATGATTTAAAAAAATAAAAAAAGCACGACAAAAAAAGCACAAATGTAGATTTCCAGATTGTTTGTGCAGAAATTGGCAGATCTATCTTCTTGTGTGAAGTTTGGTTTATTTCAGTATATTCGTTATTTGTTTTTCCACTTCCTCTCCTCCATAAGCTTTGCACTCATTGTATTAACACACACACTCCTCTGACTGTTAGGTTGCCTGACAGGGTCATAATTGGGCTTGTCACTTGGGAACTGTGTGTGTGTGTGTGTGTGTGTGTGTGTGTGTTAAAGAGAGAGATTGCCGTGTCATTGCAATGCGGGACCTGCCCCTGTCAAAGACAAGGTCAGGGGATAATTTAATCATTAAAGACCTCTTCTTCTTCTCCCTTTCCTTTTCTCCTTCCGCCAACTCGCTGACAACGCCAGAAATGTCACACACTGTCATCATTTAGCCTCAACGTGTGTGTGTGTGTGTGTGTGTGTGTGTGTCTTTTGTGAAGCCATCTCACTTGTCTCTTGTACTGTGGGATCGAGGGTGTCAAACTGAGAAATCTGATGCGTATACTTGCTGTATAGTATTGTACTACCCTGTTAGTACAGTAGCTATGTCGTGTATATATAATGATATATTATAAATTATTACTTGCTGTCAGAAAAATGTAATCTGAAGTTATTTATCGTAAATATTTTTGTTATATTTAAAAATGTATATAGTAGTATATTAGATATTTCCTCGTAGAGAAAATGCAAATTAAAAAATGTTACAATATTCACATCGGAAGAATGCCTGTTGCTTTTATGCAGACATTAAATTTACAGTACAATCAATTGACACTTGGAGTTAAAATATGTTAAAAGCTGATTATATGTGAGAAAAACTTTCATGGAAATGTGTAAAAAACAAGAGCTGATAAAAGTTTTTAGGTCTTGAGTTTTCTCAATGAGCTTTTTTATTGGTATAAGAAATAGAGAAAAACATGGATGAGAAGAATAAATCAGTTCTGGAATTGTGTGGTGGACATGTTTCTGTAGCTTTGCTGTCAGAAATGTAAACCGTGTTCTATGTTTTGCTGCCTAAAAGCATAACGCTTATGAGCAGATTGCACATTAATGCTGACATGTTCTAGTGTTGTTGTTGACCTGCTGTTGAGGCGAGTCCACTGGGTGCTCATGTCTTGTCCTCTACTGCCCCCTGCAGGTCTGATGATGTGGAGAGCATGGCGAAGGTAGGTCTTTGTGAAGAAATCGTACACCACTACAAAAAGATACAGGATTTCTCATTGTGAAAGTATAACAGACAATACTTCAATTTTTTTTTTTTTTTATATGATGGCTTACTCCTTGAAGCCAAATAGCCAAGATAAACTAACACCATCTGCTGCGCACTGGGTTTCATTTAGGGAGAATAAACAATATGTGACAAATACCATCTGCTGCTTTTTATCTAAATCTCCTTATGGCAGAGTGAGCGTTTAAATAAAGATATGTTGTGGGCAGATATTCATCTGGATTCAGAATGTACATTTTTTTTTTCTCAACTGGCTTCTGCAAAATGTAGTTTTAATTATTTAAATAAAGAAAGTTGTAAGACAGTTAATACAAAATAACACATTTCTCATAGCCCTGTCTGGGATGTTATTCTGTCCTAAACCCACTACAAACTACAGTGGGAAAGTCCTTTGAGTACTGTGTGTGTGTGTGTGTGTGTTAAATTGTTTGTCTTTTTTCCAGATCACAGAGCTGTTATACAAAGACAAGCGCTTCAGCAAGGAAGGCTCCAAGCCTGCTGGTAAGCAAACCCAGACACATCATATCTGTCAGTGTTCTCAAATGCAAGATGTGTGTTTGTACGGGTGCGAGAAGAGAGAAGGTGTGTGTTTTTGTGTATCTATTAGTCACATATCGGTATTCAAACTTGCAGACTGCACTCTCTGCAGTCTCAAGACACCTTTCTGCTATAATTCAGATGACAGAGCAATCCTGTTTGTGTGTGTGTTTATGTTCAGTCTCATTAGCAGCAGACTGCTGACCGGCCCGCTCCTCGCCATGAAGCCCGTGTGTGTGTTTATGTTGAGGTGTGTGTCGGTGTGTGAGAGTGAAAGACCTGCGCTCTCTCCGTCTGAGGAAATAGAGCCTGGCTGCTGACACAGCGCTGACTAGTTAAAGTGTATGTGTGTGTGTGTCAGTGCAGGACAGCATCTCTGGTCTGGCAGTGAGTGTGTGTGGAGTGTTAATGTCACTCTGTGTCAGTATGCGTGTCACAGAAAGTCCCCACTGCTGAAACTGGTGTGTGCTGGTGGGAGCGATGGAGACTGTTATCCATGTCACATCCTTTTAGACGACATCTGCGATTGTCGGTGTGTGTGTGTTTGTGTGTGGGAGTTGAAGTAAGGGGAGCCTGTCACTACCAGCCGTCGCACATTCACTCACACTCCAGCCGAAAGCAGCCTCTGTCAGCAGAAAAGAGACACAAACACACACTCTGCAGAGGTTACAGGAAAATAGTATAAACGCACAAATGGATTCAGTGACTGACACAGTGGCAAATTAAATTTATTCCCAAGACAACTCCTCACTCACTCTACCTCTCTCTCTCTCCTCTTTTTCTGTGTGTGTGTGTTTTTGTCCCATCCAGAAGGGGCATCCTACTTCTTGTACAATCTGTTCGACTCCAGGACAGAGGGGGAAGTGCAGGCACAGGAAGAAAAACTGCGGAAATATTTAAATCAGCTACAGGCTCAGGTACAAATACACAAACACACACTTTGAAAAGGTGACTGAAAACCGTCACACACACACGATACACCACTCCTACTCAAATTTATATCCAGTCCATTCATAACCTTCCCACGTTAAAGGAGCTTACACATTCTGATCTGAGACGATTTGCAGTGTGTAATCAGACGCACGCACGCACACGCATGCACGCACACACACACCCTCCTCCTGCTCCATTTCTGAAGAGTGAAGGTTTGAGTCGGGGCATCCAGACATGTTGTGGAAGATTAAATCGTGTTTTACACTCTTTGGTTAAAGGTCACGTCTTAACTGGCCATTTGGAGTTCAGTGAAACAGTTGCCTGCTCCGGCGTGGAACCTTTTTGCAGTCACAGCAGAAGTAGAACAAATTATCTTCAAACTAGAACAGTCCCTTATGAAACTACATTTGAATTTCCTTGATTCAGATTTCCATTAATTGATTATTCTAGTAGTAGTTAACAATGCTGATCACCAGGTAGCATCAGATGTTCAGATTTTCCATTTCAATAATTCAAAAAGACAAAAGCAAATTATTGTGACGTGTGGAGAATTGGAGCCTGTCTTTCAGTGTTTCCATCACTCAAATCTGCCTGCCACCAAAACAATTTGTGTTCTCCAGTCGAAATGCCAGTATTTCCACTATGTTCATAATGTTCATCTGCTGATCTCAACCTTTGACCTCAAAACACAAAGTTGTGCTCCAGCTGTTCAGACGACGATGATTGTTGCTTTCACGATGCTGATTTTCTTCCTCTTGTCTCTTCTGTGCAGAATATAAAAATTTCACTGAACATCTTCAAAGGTATCAGGAACCTGCTGGAGTCCTATCATGTCCCAGAGCTCGTCAAGGTACAGAGCCCGACAACCCCCCCCCCCGTCATTTATAGTACAAATGTTTCGTAGAACAGTTTTAAGTTCAGTCACTGGAGAAAATAATCAGACAAACCCAACAGCTAAAGCCTTAATATGACAGACTGAGGGTGTATTCCTAATGCTTATGCTTTCTGTATTTATATGTGTGTGCTTTAGGATGTGATCGCTCTGGTGGACCCCAAAGAAAGAGTGTCCAGTGGCTCTATGTCAGCTGCTCCCCGTTTTGTTGTAAGTAGCCCATCCTGAGGGTGACAAATACAAAATATTCAAAATATAGTGAGATATAACATAGATATTTATGTGTTGCATTTAGATGCACTGTATGAATGTGGGAATGGAAAAACTGTAGTGTAAAGTTCTCTGAGTGGTAATCAAGACTAGAAAAGCCCTATATACCATGTAATGATAATCAATAGAATGTGTTTGATCATGTGCACCTCTCTGTCTCCTTCAGGGAATCGAGGGAAGGGTTGTGGCGCTTGAGAATAAATTAGCTGAACTGAAAGCAGAGAACAAACCGTTGGGCTTCATTCTCAAACAGACCATCCAAGCTCTCTGTGCCGAGGAGGTAGGATTTGTTTGGATCGCTCCATCTCACAAAATCTCTTCAAACGAGTGGTTTCGCCTTCCTCTTGTTGACCAATGCAATGTGCCCGTTCTGTTGTCTGATCAGAACCTGCAGCGCGCCCTCGAGCTGAAGCAGCAGCACGAGGAGGAGCTGACGGCCGGTAGCTACGCCACCCTCATCAACCTGTGCTGCCGCCACGAAAATGTGGAGGAGGCGCTCAACCTAAAGAGGGAACTGTGAGTGGAGCAGGAAACACGCATATGAAAACTCTTTGCACCCACACTGCGACGCCAGGACCACTAGTAGGACATTAAAGTTTAACTTGACTGGTATTAGGGGAGACATTAATGCAGTGACCAGACCTTCTGTTAACTCGCTATAACACAGGAAACTCTCCCCCCTCCTCATCTCGTGTTTGTCTCTTCACTCACCACCTGGTTTCAACATCAGACAGAACTCCAACAGGAGAATGTACATTAGATGAGTTGCATTACTGTAAGTGGAATACATTAATCTAATCTCTCTCACCCTCTCTCTCACCTTCTCTCTCTCTCTGTCTCTCCCTGTCTTCAGGAGTCGTAAGGACTCATCGATATCGCTGGATGCTGGTAAATACATCGCACTGGTCAAGGTGCTTTCCAAGGTGGACAGAGTGGAGGGTAAGTTACTGTCAGGCTGCAGCTAGTTCATATTTGTCTTCATGGTTTAATCTGGCTTTGTTTATTACTAGTGCAGTGCCAGTATGTATTAGGCTGTTTGCTCGGCCAGTGGTGATGCTAGTTGCAGTTTTCTTTCTGAAACTGTAAAAGTGACCTGCAGTAATTGACCTGCGACGTAAAGTAAAGACCGGCAGCTGAACTCAGAGCTGTTCACCTGTTCACCAGCACGTCTCAGTACGTAGAACCCTGAACTGGAGAATCAACACGCTGTTGTCCCAGTTGCTCTGCTGCAGAGCACTGGTCAACTGTTGAGTCGAACCTTAATAATATTGACTATCAGATTTCCAAATTGCACCATATTCGACACTGCACTTCTTTGGCCTCTTAACAATAAACGTGTCAAGAGGGAAGGCAATAAGATGAACGGTTCTTGAGATATGCATCACACAGAGAGACAGATTTCTGGAATTATTAGATAGTAGATAGATTAATCTTTATATCTAAAAATTGTCTGGTAAAGTATAAAAAAAAAAGTAACTTCTTCAATCTTCTTGTCTGGTCCAAACCAACTGTCCAAGAAACAAATATTTTGCTTAAAGGATTGAAAGCAACTTACTTATTAAAATGATTCTTAATTTCGTCTATTTGTTGAATTGACTAATCCCACTAGTGCGTAACTCTTCACAACTTTTTCCTCAGTAAGTCAGAGGAAGAGATCAGGCTTGAACTTAAAAAGTGTGTGTGTGTGTGTGTGTGTGTGTCCAACTCTGTCACAATCCGTCTCTCTCCCTCCCTCAAACCACATTAGCGAGCCATTTCCTGAATGCTACGGTGGGTTTCCTTCAGCCCATCGAAGACCCAATTACTATCAGATTTGCGGCGCTGCTTTTTGCACACAATGACAGGCAAAATGTTTCCCTTGTCTGTCCTCGCCTCTCCTCTCCTCCCCTTCCTTCGCTCTCTCCGTCTCTCTACCTGACCCTCTCTCCCCCGATCTGTCAACGAGCGTGTCATTCTCTCAACCCCCACCCCCGCCGCCCCACCCCTTGCACACATCCGCGTCAGGGAGAAATGAGAGAGGGGGGAAAATTACAGGACTCTGTGTATTTTTCCAGAATTATTGAAATCCGCCTTGATGCTAATGGCAGATCATGTCTGCCGAAGTGCTTGAGCATTTCACACACAAACACACACACACACACACACACACATATGCAGTGACGTGCAAATTTGCATGTGAATTCAAGCAAAAGGCATTTGGTGGTGTGTCCATCTGTGTGTGTGTTGGGGTGTGTATAGGGCTAACGCATTTGCCATTAGCCAGAGTGTGCATATGGAAGGGACGCTTGTCAGCCACATTAGCACACATGGCTAACCTTGATGTTAGCCTGTCCCCACCCAGACGCTGGTCCGCCCCGGCTCCCAGCACACACCAGGCCCAGCTGAAGATCATGTTTCCTGGCATCTTGCTTGATTTCTCGCCCTCTCTAATGGCTTTGTTGTTTTCGCCCTTGTTTCAAAGCATCTCCTCCCACCTCGCCGGGCAACTTTACTACATTTCCTCCTTGTGAATTTATCCTGATGTCACCTTTCTTCCACCTTTTGGTCTTTAACTTTTCCTTTATAATTACTCTCTCGCCTTCTTAACAACTAATTATGCGTCGACCCAGTCTCGTGAATGTGACGTCTCCGGAGCGCCATGAAAAAAACTTTAAATTTGGCACAACTGAATGAACTAGATATTTCTATAAAGGCTCTATAGACAATATTATTATGTCACATTTGTATATCCAAGTGCATCCTGTCACCCAGTGAACCTGCCATAGTATCAACATGGACTTCAGGAGCCTTTACCTCCTACCTTTACTTCTCTCGCTCCATTATTTTAAATACTACTCTCCTCTATCAGCGTGCGTCTCTTTGACCTACCCTTGCCTCTCTGCCTCCCTCTGTCCATCCTCCCACTTTGGTAAATACAACTTGTTCTGGCTTCAGGTGGTCAGGGTCTGGCTTCAGGTGTGTGTGTGTGTGTGTGTGTGTGTGTGTGTGTGTGTGTGTGTGTCTTTGGGAAAAAGAGCTAGCAGTCAAGTCATTGAACATTAGATGAACCATCGGGCTGTGTGATGTTTGTTTACCTGGCCTGTCTGCCTCCCCGTCTCTGTGTGTGTGTGGGGGTCTGGCTTGCTTTGCTGGCTACGATGCTCGACTGAGCTGATGGATATGCATACTGGCTAAACGGAACGGATAAAAGGAAAGATGGAGGGGGAAATGTGGGGATGGTGGACGGAGGGATGTTAGCTAGTTGAGCTCCATTTGGGCAGATCATGTCCAAGCCACTGGTCTCAGTGATTAACGGGTCTGTCAGAGACTGATGGAGAGAGGTAGGGATAGAAGGGGGCAGGGGTAGAGAGTAAGAGAGACCCATTAGGAGCATTAGAATTAGTTTCATTTTATCAGATCGTCTCTCTAAAGGAAAGTTGTTAAATGTTGATCCTGCATTTTAGGTCGAGCTTGTTTGTGCTTTTGCTTCAAAGTGATCACAGTTTGTTATTTTCCAATTTAGTTTCAGTCTCTCTTCCGTTTTGACACAAACGTAATTGAAGCTCAATTAAGAGACAGCCCCCCTGTATTGTCACCTGTTGTTGAATTAAGACATGGACATTTGCGTTCGATCTGAAAGCAGCTTAAGTTCCCTCTTTGCTCCAATCCTATTGTGAAATGGCTACCAAATGTTTGGGGATTTAGCCTAAAATTCCAATACGGTGCACGATTAACATACATAATCTTGATTTTGTAGTTTTCAGGCTGTTTCTGTTGAACGATAAACTACATTATGCCAAGTAGAGGTTTGAGGCAGTCGCAGCCACTGATTTCCTGAATGTGCACTGTTCTAATGTGGCAGCATTAAGTTCCCTTTTTCTACCTTCTTCACACATCAAACCTTTATATAGCAAACCAAACCTTTTCCTCTGACAAGCTTCATTCCCCTGTCATTGTCATCCCTCTAATTCTGTGTCTCCTCCATTGCCAGTTACCCTTACTCCATCCTTCCCTCCTCTATTTTCCCCTGTCCCATCTGTGACAGCGTTTCTCATCGCCATAACAATTGGCAGAGAGAGACTGAAATTAGGATGCCAAAGCACTCACCAGTGGCCCCGTCCCTCACCCCACAAGTGTGTCTGTGTGTGTGTGTGTGTGTGTGTGTGTGTGTGTGTGTGTGTGTGTGTGTGTCTGTCTGTGTGAATGTGTGTTCCCAGTAGAGAATGACACCCCTCATTATAGGTTTTGTTATATTACCAGTTACTTAGGTGTTGTGCAGAAATACTTTTCTGCATTTTTATCAGTGTTTGCTACAGTTTTCACCGACATAAGGAGCCAGGATTTTAAGCGAGTGAATTTTAAGCGAGGTGCCATTATTGGCTGCAGTTGGCGAAATGACTTCATACACATTATTCAAATATATTCAGTTTCTCTGCATCTCTCCATCTCCACCTTCCCTCTCGGTCATGCTGTATAGATTAGTATCTGTGGTGGAGAGCGGCTGTATCGCTGTCAGGCCATTAGGAGCTGTCTAAATAGACAGTAAACGCATCTTAATTAGCTTACGATTACACACACGCATACATACACTGACATACACACGCACTCATACACTCCCTTTTCACCATTTAGCCCCTGGTGTTGGCCAGATGGGCGCGTGGCCCAGTAAAAAGCCCTCCATTACTGGCTGGACTTGACCAAACTGATCCACCCCTCAGCCCGCTTACCGGGGTCTCACCGGGACTACTGCGGGCCCCTGTTGCCACATACCTATAATTTAGCCCCCCAAGTGCTTTCCACATGGCCACGGCAAAAAGCCGGCCTCCATTGTAGGGGTCTGGTAATTGTAGTCTCATTTAGAAAACCGCAAGTAGCAATTAGCGCAGAGTTGGCATTATACGGGGTTGGAATTGCATCCCCGCTGGGCGCAAAATGCTGTTTTAATATGGGTTTGTTTTCCCCACATGGAATTAGCTAAAGGGGCTTTTTATCATATTCACACACCCTACTCTTCTCCCAGCTACGCTCTGCCCACCTCTCGCTTTCCCTCTGCATCATCTCTCTTTCTCCTTCTCTTTTCCGTCGTTTCATTTATTTTTTTGTCTTTACCTCTGAATCCCTCTCACCATCCCTTGTGTGTTGTTTTTGATTGAACGTGGTCTTACCAAAGCATCAGACATGTTGAGGAGCTATAGGAAGAAGTGTTTCTGATGTAAACATGTCGTGACATGACGATGTCTGTCTGTTCTGTATTTCCCTTTCGCTCTCTCAGAGGCGGTGGACATCCTGAAGGAGATGAAGGAGAAGGATGTGGCGATAAACGACGCCAACGTCACCATGCTCTTCTACACGTTAAACAGCTTAGTGAGCAAAGGTGCCGTCCCCATCCGACGGCTGCAGGACACCATCTTCACCCTCGGTCTGGCCAAGCCCACCGCCAATCTCTGCTCACCCCTGATTTCAGCCTATCTGGAGAGGTACTAAAATCACACATGCACTGATTTCTACAATCATATACTAACAGATTCAATGTGTTATGTTGTTATTTATTTTTTTATTCCCTCATTGTATATTTTACCATCAGAAGTTCTCCACTAACCAGAGAACAAGCTCACTTTTGTTGTCATATTTTCGTCTTCATCTGCCAAACCCGGTTGCCAGGTGTGTGTATGTCTGTGTATCGCAATGAGTCACTCATCCCTCCCTATGATCATAGCTGAGGTTACATTCTGGGTCAGCGATTCAGACAGAGAGAGGATGTGGAAATTGTTCATTTATGTGTGTGTTTGTGTGTAAGATTGGTTGTTTGCGTGTGTGTGATATTGTGCGAGTGCATTGCTGGAGCCAGTTTTTTCATTTTTTGTTTGAAGATTCACCAGCTGCACCCTCTCCCATGAGCCCCCACCCTTGATCTCACCCACTGCTATACTCCAAGGTGTGTGTGTGTGTGTGTGTGTGTGTGTGTGTGTAGTGCGAGAGATGGCCATCAATGCTTCCTCCCATAATGCAAATATGCAAATGTTTTACAAAACACTGGCTTTGGGATCACAAGTATTACCCAACCCCACAAATCCATTCTGTGTGTTTACGTTGCTGTGTTTTATTTGTCAGAGCAGCTTTTAAGTAGATCAACTCATTAGCATGTTAATTATGTACAGAGCACTAATTGCTGGATTTAACACAGAGACGCAGTGCGCCGTTTGGGGCCCGGCACCACACACACACACACACACACACACACGCCCTGCACATGCTTTCATACACACTGTGTAACTGTAGTGTACATGCTACTGCAGAGGTAGACCTCTACAAATGAAGCTTGTGCAAACACACACAGGCTCAGATGCTCACACTCACTGGTGCTCCCCCGCCGCTTTTTGTTTTGCTGTAAGTCTGCGCTCTGGCACAAACAGAGTTTCCAGGTTCACTTGTTAATCACTGCCTCGGTGAGATTAGCAGGCTAATTTACTTCTGGGTCATCAACAGCAGGCGAAAACACACAAACGCACACATCAGCGTACCGCCGCCCTGCTCACAAACCAAGTGCCAGTTTCACTTCCTTCAAATGATACAGCAGTGAACACACACTAATGTCCACAAGTAAACAAGGTTGAATTCTACCACAATCTGTCTTTTGTAATTGGTGCAACTGTGTTTTTACCTGGCTGATTATACTCGTATGTAGCTGCAGTTATTTTGACAGTGGTCACCTTGATAATATTATCGATTGTTGTTGTTTGAAAAGTTTAGATTCTTTACAAAATACACAGCAACATATTTCTTGAAGTTCTTCTAACTTTGACTCTTTAGTGAGTGCCTGCTCTAAACCTGCCTGCTTGGAATGGGATGTTAACTTGTCCTGTGGCGACGCTGGTGGCAGCTTTCTTTTTGAAACTGTAAAAATACAAAATACAATAATTGAGCTGCAGGCCTCACTCCACAGAACCCTGAAGCTGCATCACTGCTGCTGCACAAAGAGCTGTTCACCCAAAGTTCATTGAAGCTCGACTCTGTACACAGAATCGGAAAACTGGAGAATCAGCTGTTTTCGTGAATATCGAATGTACCATTTGTCCAAATCGCACCACATCCAAGACTAAACTGCCTTGTGCCCTTAAACAATACACCTGCCATGTGTGAGGCTGATAAGATGAGTGGTTCTTGAGATATGTGAGCCACATTTACACTGATAGAGATTCCTAGAACCTGAATGTTAAAAGGCTTCGTGTTAAATAATAATTGTATAATTGACTGATGTCAATTGAAAATGCATAAAAGAATATAAACCAGATTTAACCTGTAACAGTGGTTCAGCTCTGAGCAGGTTTGAATACCACAGCGCTTGACCTTTGAACTCCAGTCGAATCCATCTCCTCTCTCTCTTCCTCATTTCTTTTTCTTTGAACTTTATCCGGCCGTCTCCACTTTTTCATTCCGTCAGTCAGCAGTCAGACCGACAGTTGGGAGGAGGGACGGAAGGGGACGTGATGATAAAAGAGGACAAAGCAGGCATCATCCCCGCCTGCACCCGTCTCATCGCTGCGTCAGCGCTAATGACTTAATGAACACTTCTCTGGCAGATTAGCCCCTGACAGCTCATCATATGCGCCGCCCCGTTAGCCTTCACGCCCGTCCGCTCAGTATTGTACGTGCTGAACGGCTACTGCGTTAGCTAGCTGAGATTGCCACATCCTCATGGAGGTGATTAGCGTCAGAAAATGCTAATGAGTCCAGCTAAATGAAGAACTGGCAGGACACGTATGATAAGACAGTGTCGATGGAAGAGGAGGAGGAGAGAGCTCAGAGGAGAAATACTTGTTTTCTGTTCTGTTATTCAACTTGTTATCTAAAATCTATATTGAATACTAATCAGTATCTTGTATATTAACAATGACTGTTTACCATCAAAGACTTTGCAGAAACACACAGGATTTAGAATTGATATTTCACTTCTTCCCTTTTCATTGTTTTGTTTTTTTTAGCCTTGTTTTCCTGCTGAAGGAGGTAACTGATTTTAGCTGTACACTGCCTGATGAGCACTAAATGGCAGATAAGCTGTTTACATACAGATAATAAAGAAAATTAAACATTTAGCAACAAAAAGCCTTATATATTTCTGGGGTGATGATCTTAACTCAGAAACACCATTCCTAATAAAGGCTAACGGGTTGACTATACTTTCCGCGTTCCTAAAAATCAGGATTTGCGTGCTTACCTGATCCCACGTTCCATTCCAGTATCGTACCTGGAGCATGCACAGTCTACGCGTTCAGTCACCCTGTCATAGATTTTAGGCTGCACGTGGACATAGTGGTCCGTGCGAACGATAGCGGTCCTAAATTCATATTTTCAGTGTTTTGCAACTACTGAAGACAACTGATAGCGGAGATATTTTCAGCCTTGACATAA
Source organism: Hippoglossus stenolepis (assembly GCF_022539355.2). Lineage (NCBI taxonomy): Eukaryota > Metazoa > Chordata > Actinopteri > Pleuronectiformes > Pleuronectidae > Hippoglossus > Hippoglossus stenolepis. The sequence continues at coordinate 19,161,946 of NC_061494.1, read as the reverse complement.
CAATACGTCAATTGTGTCGAATAATGTGTTGTCAGCCTGTTTGAATGCCCCTGAGTGGCAAATCTAATGACGGAGTAGGTACGACTGTGTGGGTGTTGATGTGAACACTAGAACCATTCTTCAGCACATGTAACAGTGGGCTAGTGGTGTCATGATCACGCTCTCATTTGCGTTTTGAGACACACAGAGACACCTCGTCCCCCCCCCCCAGCTCGAGGACAGTGGCTTGATAACAGGCCTGCCGATCTCCTCCGAACAAAAGAAGGGGACGGAGAGGGAGAAAGAGTGTGGGGGGTGGTGGTGAGATGAGCCAAAATGAGCTTCCTTGTCTAATCCTTCAGGTTTCCACCGAGCAAAGCGCTTGTTATTTTTTCAGGGATTAATTGGCTGGAAAGTGGCTGACATGCAAAGTTGGGGACATTAACAGGGCTCCGCGCCGCAGTAAATGGCAACGCAAAGTGACAGTTAAATTGTACCTAGGGGAAATTATCCATCTTTCGACATCCTTAGCTCTTTTTTGGGGTGGATCGGCGGGCGGAGAGAGGGAGGGTGGGGAGGGGGTGTAATTGCAACGCCAGGCCCTTTTTTTTTTGCCAAGAGTGATGGGGTGTTTTTGTAAGGGATTATAAGTAGGTGTGGAAGAGCTTGATGGAGGAATGAATGAGGTGGACTGATAGAATGTGGAGGAGGAGTTTTGAAACATCCATCCATCCATGACTTGGCTACAATGAGCAGAAACGTCTCTCGTGTAAAACTCTTTGTTTACTACACAGCAACACGCAATGTGAGTCACATTAGTTTAATTAAAAATAGCGTTTGTCTCATTTTTGTAGTAAATTGCGTCCCGCCGTGCCGCCTCCTCTGTCTCTGCACTCTTTCTCTCCGTCGCTCCTCTGAGTCGTTCAATCCGACTGTTGTGCAGCTGAACAGCCTCTTGACTGGCGCTGCTGAATAATGTTGTCCCTCTTCATTTCAATTAGCGGACCTCTTTACCTTCCAACCCTCATCCCTCCATCGCTCTCTCCTGCTTCTGCCAAACTCAAGGTCACTTCATTTCCTTTATTTTTTTGTCCGGCGGTAAGTTGGCCTTTTTTTGGGCATATTTCTCTGATCAGCTCATCTAATTGATTAGAGGAGAAAACACTTGAGAAATTACACGTGTTCGCTCACTCACTGTCCCTATCACGCTCTGTCTCTCTGTCTTTTTCTGGCTCACTTACTCTGCCCCCTTCCTCCCCCACGGGTGCCCTATCTGCTTTGACCTCTGCGTGATTGACATGGTAATTACCCAATCAACAGATTGATGGCAGCGCTGTCACAATAGAAGGGATTGAAGTGGTCTGTCTTCCTCCCCCTTCTCGCAGCTTCATGTTCTTTGGCTTCTTTCCCCCATCTCCGTTTCTCCACTTCTCTCGTTATCACTCCATCAGGTGCACTCATCCCCTCACCACGCGCTGTTTTGTTTGTTCATCCGCCCGCGAGGGATGGACCGTGTGCGGATTGGGGGTAGACTAAGCAAGAGAAGCATGACATGAGACGAGCTGGTGGTGGTAGGGGGGTCCTAATGTTGTTGCCATATTTCTGCTAAATTGCTCAGCTGGGGGGCAAGGTCGTCGGAGGGGAGTGGAAGCTGACAGCATGGAATCAAAAAGCAAGATGTAGGGGCGAGAAAGAGAAGAAAGAAATAAAGGAAGGAAGGAGGAGGAGATCGGGAGGAACAGGGAAATGAGAAGAAGAGGAAATTAGGGTTAAAGGGAGTCGGAGAGGACAAAAGAGGAGAAAGAAGTTGGGAGACGCGAGGGGAGCTGAGGGTAAAGATCAGTCGAGTCCTTTTATCGGTTGCATGTCTTCCTCTCTAAAAGCCTGTCCAGAGAGACATTAGCCCCTCACAGACAGGTGCGCTTGATTGTGTGAGAATGATGTATTGGGGCCAAAAGGCCTCATCACCCACAGTTGAGCTGTCATGAATTCAAAGGCCTGTATTGTTGCGGTGGGTCGTAGTCCTTGAATAGGAGGTCACAAGGTTAACACCCATGATACACTCTCTATTCTCTCCTGACACAATCCCGTACATGACTGATTGCACAGACCTGACATCTAACTCGATCTCCGTTCTCCCTCTCTCCCTCTCTTTTTGTGTGCGTGTGTGTGTGTGTGTGCACCTGCAGTAAGGACCTGTCCGGAGCTCTGGAGGCAGCGCTGGAGTTTCAGAAGAGCTACAATCAGCTGCCTCGCATTCACGACATCCTCGTGGCTCTGGTGGAGAAAGGAGACACCGAGCTGCTGCAGAAAGGTGGCACATTTGTCTACACGATGTTTTTCTGTTTCATCAATTCAGTGATCATTAACTTCCCTTGTGTTCTAAGCAAGCCGAGCATTCGCTGATTCCAGCCCCTCAAGCGTTAAGATTTTTCCAGATATTCTCAGATTTAAGTCAGAGCTGCTTTCAGACATGCACTGAACTCCGTATTGTCATTAAAATATTCGTATTAACAGATAATGAAAGGAATCATTAGTTGCTGCTCTTCATCCATCAGTTGGTTTCATTCACAGCATTTTCCAAAATAAATAAACGAAGTTCCTCCTGGATCCTCGTTTCACCCAGATCTCTTTATCGAATTAAGTATTTTGTAGGCATCGTATGCTTTTTATTAGAAAGTTCACGATGGAGAGAAGACAAAAAATTATAGGAGAATGTTAACGACCCCATGCTGGATTTGAACTGAGGATGTTGTGGTTCATGGTACGCACCACTAGGCTGCCCCATCTCACCTCAGAAATCCTTCGTGTCCAAACAGCCTCATTTTGTGTGTCTTGTGATTGGCGTTATCTTTTTAATATTCATTTATGTGTGTGCGCCCCATGTGCGTAACAATCCTAAGAATATAAGAGGACCACAGAGTGAGGGAGGTTCAGACCAGGGTCGCGGTGAAGCACGTCAGCGGATCACGTTTTGAACAGTCTCCCCGTGTGTCGACAGCGGCAAGGTGAAAAGTTCAAGTTCAGAGTGCCACCGGGGCAAGTGGCTCTCGAGTGTGTTAAAGTTCCAACGGTAAAGTGGAGCGCCTCTCCACCTACTCCCCCAACCCACCCCCGCCCAACAAGAGGTGACAGACCCACCGAGTCAGTCGCTGCACCTTCAAAACAAAGGGCTGAATGTTGACTCAAATAACTCCGTCTCCCACTCCCTCATGTACAGACGGGAGGACTTGCAACACAAACCTTAAGTCACGCTCCATCTGACAGCATTCAACACGTCGAGCTCTGCAGCCTGCTAACACCTCGGCTCTCTCCTGTGGACCCCATGCTGTTGCAGTGCTCGGATAGTATGAAAACTCACCTGGAAACACGCCATCCGAATTAAAAGCATAAAAACCTGCAGCCTTCCAACAGACTGACCTTCAGTGGTCTGAAACACTAAAAGCACGAGGCGGCGCGCCAAAAGCTCTCGACTCATGCGTTCGACCTTGATTTGCAGTTCAAGCATCAACAAAAAATAAAATGTAGGGTTTTTGTGAGTTTTTTTTTTTTTTGGCAACAGCAGGAACCAGTGAACAATTTTGAAAAAGGCCACCAAACACACTTAAAACCTGGAACGTGAGAAAGAGGTAAAAAATATTAATCGGTGGTGTTAATGAGCTGATGTGACGCATTCTTCAAACAAAGCTTCAAACTAGGACGTGCTCGAAAGTAATAAATCTAAATGTAGTCTGCAAACTCGTCTGTTAGATCTTGACCCACAAACACAAATGTCATCACAGTTTTCTTTCTGTTGACTTTCTGTTGTCCTGGTCTACTTTCCACCTCCAACTGAAAGTTTGCTGTGTGTGTGTGTGTCTGTGTGTCTGTGTGTCTGTGTGTGTGTCTGTGTGTGTGTCATACCTGTCCTGAAGCTGCTGCATAGAGATAATTCTAAATGCTGAGCACAGCAGTTTAGCAAGTTCACCAGTGGAGCTTAGACTTTCATTCGGGATTTGCGCTTGTTGGCGTGCGTGTGTTTGACATGATACGGCTTCCCTGTGCCTGGGACATTGTGCCAAATAATGGAATCAGAAGGAAGGATGAAGTGTGTTGGTGTGTTTGTTCACCTTGCAGTTATTTTCATTCACGACCTCTCTGTCTCCGTCTTTCTCCTCAGCCATGGACTTTGTGAGTCAGGAGCGAGGGGAGATGAATATGCTGTACGATCTGTTCTTTGCCTTCCTGCAGACGGGCCGGTTCCGGGAGGCTCGTAAGATCATTGAGGTAAACACCCACACACACACACACAATACTGATTTTAAAACGCATCAATTACATGAAGGAGCTCTTTTATTAACCCATGTGTCTGATTTTATTTGATCAGTTTCAACAGGTCACTCTAGAAATCAAATCTTGCTACTGTCTGATGTTTCCAATATTAACCCATCTTAATTTGATATTGTTTAAAACATGAAAATAAGTTTAGATGATAATAATAGGAGACATACTTTGCCAGTTGCTACACTTCACTAACTGTGAAACAGCTAAAGAAATGTTATTATGTTATTGTTGAACTGCTCTCAAGATAAAATCAGACCCTCAGTCTTGGATGAGCCACCTGATGGAAAACTAGTTCAATAAAAATCCGGATGACATCTGCCCAACTGTCCCGAGCCACAGAGGCCGTGCGGCCCTTTTGTCATCGGAGCTCATCTGACCTGGATATTTTATGAATATTTATATATTTGTCATCTTAAGTCCTGCTATAAAACCCTGTAGCTTAGTGTGAGGAAAAATAGAGGGGCAAAGCAGGCAGATAAGAAGCGATTTTCACGTGGATCAAACGGATAGGCAGTCGGGGACTGGATAGCAGGACAGAGAGAGATTGACGATTAAATGAATAGAGGGATGAGCCTGACATCAGAGGAAGGGAAACAAGGCCGTTATGTTTTCTGATCAGGATGAGAACAAAACGGAAGAATGAAAAAAAACCTTCACTCCCTCTCTCTGAGTCTCTCTCTTGTCCCGTTGGGCATTAAAAGAGGGATTTGTTCCCGCTTGAGGATTTTCCAACCCTCTTAAATATTACTGACATGTTATTGTGACTCTCATTCCGCTCCTGTCGGATTGTACAGCTCTTATCCGACTTATGACAAAGAGTCAGCTACATGCTAGTGCTGTGTGAGATTGGTGATTCCTCATAAATGGACTATTAATGTATATGTTGATGTGGTGTCAATAGAAGATGTAGGTAAAAGGGAAAAAAGCTCAACTCCATCTGGTGGGTTTGAAGGGTTTGACTTGGACACAGTGGGATTAAACCAGTACATCTTTAAATGTCACAGGATGGGTTAGGTAATCTGCTCCCTGTTTCCACCGGCACCCACATGTATGTGAATTTAGGAAGTTAAGATCATTAATGGTAAATGGGGTTTCTCTCAATAACAGAAAATATGAACATTTCTTAAATTGTAGCCTTGAACCCAGAAAAACAAGTAACTCTTAAGTTGAAACAGGAAAAAGCAACAACTGTTGGATGCCCACTTCAGAAAGTTAACTGTCTCTTATTACACTTGCGTGACCACGGACACACATTGGCTCAGGTGATATAACTACAATAGAATCATATCTATCACTCAGATATGCAAACACACTCGCTCATACACACAAACGCTTCGTTCCCCCCTGTGAGAGCGTCAAGTGGCCGTCCAGAGTGGTGTCTCTCTTTAGGCTGTGTTTGGTATAATTGGCAGCTGATTAATCACAGCTAATTAAATGTAATGATAGAGAAAGGTGGCCAATTTTGTGCTAAATGGTCGTGGTTAGGTAGAGGATTGTCAGGTGGTCAGGCCTATTATTGTGCTGCGTGTGTGTGATGGTCAAGGTTAGGTAGTATTGCTAAAGAGTGGTGAGCCATTATGTGTTTTTGTGTCAGGGAGAGGGGTGTGTGTGTGTCTGTGTGTGCGTGTGTGTGTGTGTGTAAGTGGCCAGGTGATTAGTAGAATTAGAACATTAGGAATTGAGATGGAGAGGGGTTTGTTAAGTGGAGGTGAGACGAGGTCGCCTCTATCAGTTTTATTTTTGTGTACATGTACCTGTAAAGTTTTAGCATTCAAAGGTCATATAAGTGTTTAAAAGAGGTAAAGTTAATATTGAAATACACTTTTGTGTGTGTGTGTGTGTGTGTGTCGCATGATTGCCCTGATAATCTGACCCGGTTGACATTTTCTCTCATCTCATTCTGAAAGTAAGAACGTCTTTTGCCTGTTCGTTCTTTGTATTCTTTTAATCCACGTCATGTAAATGATGTGCCTTCCTTTGTTCTGAGGATTGTTTTCAGCCCAGATTAGGCAGATTTGTCCTGACGGATTCAAAATCCTTAACACATTCATATGTTCGCGAGTAGATGTGCGAAGGCTGCTTTGTGCCCGCAAGACTTTACCAAGTGAAAGGGCTCGGAGGCAAAAAAAAGATGGAGCACTTGCACTGGGCCTTAGTCTCTAAGAAGATTAGACAGACTGAGAGAGAGTGAGTGCAACACATTTTAATTTGTCCCTTTGGCTGGTTGGGTAAGAACATAATGCCTTCGCCTGGGCCGGATGGAAAGGCAGGGGAAAAGACAGAGCGGGAGCAGGGGAGATTTGGAGGAGGAGGAGGCAGGGATTGAGAGAAGTGGGGATTGAGAGAGGAAAGGATGACAGCCGTGAGGGGATGGGCAGCGGAAAGGGATGAAGCCCATCGTTTCTTGATGCCCCCTCACGGTATGATGGGCTCCCATCAAAGAGGCCAGCAGGAATTGAGCGCCGTTGATCCTCATTCAGATTAACTTCCAGATCATTTTGTGTCTCTCTCTTTTTTTTTGTTCCCCTCCTCTCCCAGATTACCAGGAGGAGAGGGGGGGGGGATTTCTCAGTCTTAGTCTTATTCAGATTGTCTCAAAGCCCCAAGGCACAGATGAAATCCTGATCATGGTTATTCCATGATAATAATCATCTAGTCACTCCACATATCAGGGTAAATCTCAGCTACATGAGCCTGCAGATCAATCTATGTCAGCCCTTATTCGACAGCTCAGACACTCGGTTTATCTGCATATCATTGGTTCCCTGAAAGAACCACAGATCTCCCCCAAAAAAATGGAACATGATTTACAGCTTTTTCTGTCAGTGCATTTTAATCCTAAAGTGTTATTGTTCTGTTTTGAAACTTTAACCTGAAAATGTGTGTTTTCTCTGTTCGGTCGTGACCCCATCAGCTCAAAATTCAGAGAAACTGTCTGTTTTCCCACTCAAGTCTTTATTGACAAGAGATTTCCGGAAATGCAGTGCCATTATATTTCCCATTTTTCTTTTCTCTGGTTTTTCATGGTGGATCATAACTTCTAATGTTGTGTCCATGCAGAATTGATTTGGTGAAACTTAGGCCAGTGTATTAAAGCTGATGAAAGGATTTGTCTATAGATGTGAAACATTTGCTGAGTCTAGCTTCCAAAATAATGATTTCATCCGTTTTGTATTGTTGAAGAAAGCTCTTTTGTTGTGTGTGTGTGTGTGTGTGTGTGTGTGTGTGTGTGTGTGTGTGTGTGTGTGTGTGTGTGTGTGTGTGTGTGTGTGTGTGTGTGTGTGTGTGTGTGTGTGTGTGTGTGTGTGTGTGTGTGTGTGTGTGTGTGTGTGTGACCAATCAAATTCACAGGGGGCTTAAATATAATCAGTGTGAGGTTCATATAAAACCACTGCACTGACATAAAACTGCATTTCTGCTGACCCATTACTTTGCTGTTTAAACCGGTGAAATATGCATTTGTATTGATCTGGGGCTGTAATTGGTGCACGTTAAGCAATAGCAATATTTAAAATGCTGTTTAGGCTGCATGGGGTCGTGTGGATCAATAGGCATTTACATTATAGAGCATTCTTTTTTTGATGTGTATATTCAACCTATTTTTTCATGTTGTGCTGGGTCTCGTTATAGAGTTTCATTAATATTTAATAACCTGATCTGTTTAAATGTTTGTAGACTCCTGGTCTGAGGGCAAGGCCTGGACGTCTGCAGTGGTATGCAGAGAAATGCATTTTTGTCAACCAGGTAACACACACACACACAATACCAGGCAGAAATAATCAAGGCCACGATGAAGCAGATGAAAAGAAGAGTGAAAGTACATGAATTCCAAGTTTAATATATATTGCTGTGTTTGTGTGCATAGCTGGAGACCTTGGAGCAGATGGTAGACATGACCTCCAAGCTGTTTGAGTGCGACAGAGACGAGATGTACCACTATGTCCTCCGCCTCTGTAGTAAGTTTCTTTCTTGTTATCTTTGTGTGTGGATGTGTTTGACCTCCCTGTGCTGTCATGATCTCCCCGTCCACGCTGAGTGTGTCTGTGTGTGTTTGTGTACTTGTACACATATCTTTGAGGTCCATCTTTTAGCCTACAACTTACGAAGTGAGGACGTTTTGGCTGGTCCTCACTTTCTGATTTACTTTCGTTGGACTGTTTGTGCTCTTAGGGTAATGGTTAGAATCAGGGTACGGTTTAGGGTTAGGCCTTTAGTTGTGATGGTTAAGGTTATGGTTAGAGGCGAGTGAATGCATTATGCCGATGAGTGTCCTCACTAAGATACAACTACAAGGTTTTGTGCGTTTGTGCAGAAGACGTGGTGTGATTACTGCAGTGGAGAGCAGAACAGATAACAGTAGTGATTGGAGTGTTGAAGCTGATTGTCAGCCCATTACCTCCACTTTCCTTCTCTCTCACACACACACACACACACACACACACACACACACACACACACACACACACACACACACACACACACACACACACACACACACCGCTAGTTGGTTCGTTTCCTAAATAACACCATAGTTGAGGGTCAGTCAGATGATCAGATTACTGCTTCGATTGACCTTCCTCAACATGCAGCACTTTTGAGCTATGACCACTGCCGACTATACAGTTTCAAAAGAAATTAAATCTGAAATCACCTTTTCTCACTTTCACTGCTCCTTCCTGTCATTTCCAGAGGAGACAAACAACTGGGAGAAGGCCGAGGCCGTGTGGACGAAAATGCAGGAGGAAAACATCGTTCCCCGGGAGAGGACGCTGCGCATGCTAGCTGACATCCTGAAGACTAATGGCCAGGAGGTGCCCTTTGAGATGCCCGAGGTAAAACCCCAGCTTTATAATATGTACATCACACTGACGCTCATTTGACAGATGTGTTATTCAGAAGAATAATTGCCAGGAGGTGACTGAAAGCAAAGGCCAGGAGATTCCCCAAGAGCTCTGGAGGCCTCTGAAAGTGCCTGAGGTCAAAGATAACACGCAGCCATGCAGCACTGATGGTTAAACACACATTACAGTGGAGCCTGTGAATACATTTATGTCGTTAGATCTTGAATAAAACAGAGAGGTGCTGCCATTGATTAAAGCCTCAAATGATTAGTTGATGAACACATAATTAGACTAAGTTTCGATAATCTATTTGTTTTAAGTCATTTATCAACCATAATGGTCCATTTTCTCTGTTTATAGCGACTAGAATCCAAGGATTTGCTATTGTTTATCTTTATAAATTATATATATTTTTGTTTCGGAGCTTTCATTGCACAAAAAGTGTTAATCGGAGTTGTCCTTGATAAATAAATAAAACAGTTACAACAGCTCATTCTCCAAAAACTCCTTTTGATAGTCATTCATTATATCCCAAAAATTAACCTCAAATTGACCCCCAACCGTTGATCACAGGTACTAACCCCCCCCCCCCAAAAAAACCTCTGGAAACTCTTATCAGCTGCTCTCTTCATACATGCCCCCCCCCCCATCCTGCTCCACTTTAAGCCTCTGTTCATTACATTCAGAGGAAACAGGATTGGAGCTCTGATCTGAAGTGTGGTCAATCAGAGCGGCTGCCTGGTGAAAGGAATTACAGCCTGATCTGTCTGTAAATCTGTAATGCCACACTAATTTAACCAGCAGCTAAATGCCACCATATGGCTGCCGCTGGATGCTTAGTTACACACAGTGTGTGCGTGTGAGTTGTGCTTGACGTCAGGTGGATAGAATCTGAACATTTTGAATTATGAATAAAATAAAGATGGAAGAGTTTTTTTTATTTTATTTTTTTCAGCTGTTGCAACAATCTCTCTTTGTTCTGTTGCTCGATTCCTCCTCTTTACATGTTTCCTCGGTTTTCGTTTGTGCATGCGAGTGTGCTGCAATGGCCCGAAGCGTGATGAGACAGGAAGCGATTGCTGTTGCCTGGAGCGATGAACTTTGCGACCCCCAGGGGCTCTTGAGTTGACACCCCCGCTCTGACACACATACTCTCTTAACACACATACACTTTCCTTTTGCCCCTGGGGTGCCAGACCTAATTTGCCCCCAGCCGATACAGCTTAACCCCCCTCCACTCATCGGTACACGGGTGACCGCGCATTGGGGGACACTGCCCTGCCTGCCCAGCGTTATTGCACTGTCACACACACGCACACACCAGCTCGTTGCACAGTGGAACATGTACACAGGCTTGAATGCAAGATGTAGCCGTGTTTTGACTGAACCATCGCACAGTGTTTTATCACTGTCTCCTCCGTCTGTGTCATTTACAGACCTGGTACGAACGAGCTGCGACCGCACAGCAGGACAAGTCGGCGCTGCCCCCCACCAAAGCCGAAAGTGGCCCTGAATACCAGACCCGTCTGTTGGCCCTCTGCAAGAGGGGCAAAGCCAAAGGTAAGCAGCAGGAGGCCTTGGTGTCAATGTCCCACACGACATGGAGCTGATTTAAACGCATCACAAGCTGCTTTAAAACAAACCATCTGAGGTGTGTGAATTACATTAGAAGCTGCAATAAGCAATAGTAGATCATTAGGGATCAGAATTAATCCTGCAGACCCAATATACCGTTTGTGATTGAAATTATTTAAAGAAGGGGTTCTACAGGATTTCACTTGTTTGGTTTGCAAACCCTCTGACCTCTAATCAACTTTTGAGATTTTGGGAAGTTTAAAAAACTATCGGACACTAAAAATCTGAGGGAGTAAATTGTGGGTTCGGGCTTTCAGATGCTTTTTGTTCCTCTTTCGAGAAACTCAGTCGAAGAAAGTTGACGCTTTAAATGCTGCAAGAGTTGAGTGTTAAATCTCAGCAAGTGCAAGCAACGTATCGAAAGCAGATCACTCCATTCATCCAATAATAATAAGATTATTTCATATTCTGCTTTTCTTCATCCTGTTCTCTCTTTTTTACCTTTTTCTCCTCTTCTCTCTTCCTCCAGAGGCCTATGGGATGCTGAAGAAAGCCGATAAGCAGGGTTTGACATTAACCCCCACCCCTTACGACCACCTGATCCGTGCGCTGTTGGCTGACGGGGCCTTCGATGATGCCATGGTGGTCAAGGACATGTATGTGCCATAACATCTTATTTTGCAACGACATAGGACATGTTTTGTAAAATAGAAAACATTTCTGTTCTGTGTCGAGCTTCACCGAACTTTGAATAAACAGGTGATCAGCTCTGAACAGGGTCCTGAGTCCAGCAGTCGGTCTGCATCTGCCACGGCTCAATTACTGCAGGTCACTTTAACTGTTTCAGAAAGAAAAATTCTCATCACCACAGGTTAAACTTTACATAATTTGTAAAAAAAAAACATCTCTCTTTAGTGTCTTTAACTCGTTCAGATCATCACAAATCTGAATTGTGAAAATTAGAGCAGATTGTGAAATGCTCTTCAGACACAAATTCAACCTGTAGTGTGGTTAATGCTCTGCTGCTTCCCCCCCGGTCCCCTCACTCTGCGGCACCAGGTCACCTCAGGCTGAAAAAAAATGATGTCTCCTCACTAGACATGAGGATTATAAACTGATTGTGTGCTAACACACTCAGCCCTGCTGGATATGAACAGTGGTTCTTACTAAGCCCCACAACACACACACACACACACACACACACACACACACACACACACACACACACACACACATGCTTAGATGTACAGATTAATTTTGGATTTCTGGGAAGAGGGTGACTTTGTGCAAAAACATCAATCTTCTTCCAATTAGTAATGTATCATGTGTTGTTGTGTTACGGGGCCATATCAGGACTTGAGCATGGAGACAAATGGATGGACAGACAGGTATTAGAGACGTGGCTTAAGTCCACTGCTGATCTGTTCTGATCGCTTTGTCTTTTTAGGTAATCTCCTCCTTTTTCTTTTGATCTCCCTTTGTTCCTTTATTTATATCACTTTCTCTCTGCTGAGGAAAAACACAAACACAGTCAAAAATAACATAAGGACACGATAATTAATAAGGGATGAAAGTACAAATTTTTCTGAGAAAGTAAAAAACCTGAAAACATCAATTACACTATCAGCCTCTTCCCTGTTTTCATCTCTGGACATGGTTCACTCTTATGTTATGAGAAATAATCATATCCATTTTTAAGAGCCGTGTTTCAACAAGCATGAGTGATAACCCATCTCCAGTCTCTGTTTGAATTGGTTTACGGCATCCCTGCCTGGATAAAAGCCTCGTTTTATCTGCTCTCCAAATGAAAAGTGAAATGAGCTGAGAGGAAAGTCGGAGGGGGGGGGGGAGCTGAAAATGGGAAAGAAAGAAAGGAGATAAAAAGAGCTAAAAAGGAACGGAGGAGTGTGTGAGGGGAGGAGGGCTAGATTTAATCATGTACGAGGTTAATGAAGACGCTATAGGCATTAATTCTCAATGTGTGTGCGTGTTTGTTTTGGGGTAATCTGTACAGAATTGAGCAGCGGGGGTGCTTATGGTGAGATTAAGGGATTGGGAGAGAGTGATGATGATGAGAGAGAGAGAGAGAGGAAGAGGTGGATGATGGATTCCTTGGCTAAAGCACAATACCCCTAGAAGGAGAAATCGGGAGAGAGTTGCATTGACTGTGTGTGTGGGGAAAGGTGAGTGAGAGACGGCCTCTAGAGATTTCCTCCCACCCGATAAGAATAATTCTGACCCCACACCCCCACCACTCAGTCGCCACGGCAATCTGTCGGCGACCCGGTTACCATTCCAATCTCTGCCGTGACCCTGTCACAGCGGCTGCCGGATGCCGCTTGGCCCGGTGTCGTCATGGCGATAAGGATTGCGCGGCCTGATGCTCAATTGAGCGGACGGATTAATCTGGTTGCGGGGCTATAATAATAAAAAAGAGAAAGACGAGAGCCGAGCTTGATTGAGGTTTTAGTGGCAAAGAAATGAAAAGGAGGCGGCTCAAAGCGACAGCAAATAGACGAGCAGACGGCGCGGTGGAGGAGAAAAATGACGAGGGAAGGAGTGACGAGGAGCGAGAGCAGCTCCTGCAGGCCTCACCCTTCCTCTTAATACCACACACGTATACAACCACACACATGTGACGCAGGGAGGCACATCATCATATACCATGACATCAGTCAACTGTTTGATGTGTGTATTGTTTTCAGAGTGGCAGCGGGCGCTGTAAGAGGCTCAGACCTGCTGTCAGTCACATTGGTTTCTCATTGTCTTCTGTCTGTCGGCTCCTGTGTTTTATCCACTCGGCCTCTGTGGAGTCTAATGCTTCTCTAAACCTGATCTTTGTCTCGTAATGGACGAGCACAGAAGTTTGAGATTAAGACACAAAGGTATTAACTGGGATTTGCTTTTAGTGGAAGAGTATCGGCTTTAAAGTTGGAAATAATGGATCTGTAACAGCTGGGTAAAGTCCACACTGTTCTGAAACTACACCGGTCACTGAGAGGTGGATCACGTCTTCTATCGTGTACATGTAATCTTATATAGACACGTGAAAATATCAATAAATACATAGAAAAGACACATAAGATTACATGACATGCGATAATACCTCATAGAAAACAAGAATTCTGGTTGTTGGGTTACTGCATAAGATGCATTTATCCTTTGATGGTCGCCGGGGGAGATGGAGTTAGTGTGAACAGTTTACACTACCATCGTCAAAAGCCAAATGCACCATTAAATGCATAGTGACCTCATCATATTGGCCACTCCTTCTCTAAACCATATAAACCTTTTTTTTTACTGGGCACGGAAAACTTTGAGCTTGAAAAGATCAAACAAAAATAGAAAAATAAACTTCTTTTTAAGAGTTTGACACAAATAAGTTGTACATTGTTGAGAACAGTTAACTAACCTGGAAAATGTTTGGTGTCCGTCTCCCTCAGTGCTGTGTCTCGTGTGCCGGGCTTCCAGCTGAGTAACACCGCCACCAGTATGCTCATCATCACTCACAGCAAGAAAGGCGAGACCAGTGGTAAGAGACGCACACACACACACCTGATGATCTGGGGATGAGTGTAAAAGTATACAGCCTTTAAGTTTCTGTATGTGAATAAAGTATAAAACACGTTTAATCATTTTTATACACACAGACTCACTTCTCGCTCTTCTCCTCAGATGCTCTTGCGAACCTGAAGTCGATGATGCAGGCGGGTCACGTGCCCTCGCAGCTTGCCATCACCAGACTGGTTCAGGCCCAGGGCGGCAGTGGCGACATGGCAGGCATCCAGGAAGTGGAGTCCCTGATGCAAAGTCTCGGCACAAACCTCAACCTGTCCAGCATGGTTTTTGTCAGCAACAAGGCCCTGGCACACATCAAGAAGTAAGACTGCTGCTGAGCATACATGGGAACTGTTCTGTGTATTTGTATTGTTCTGTGAAGTTTTAGTATAAAATCTTCCAGTGAAGCACTTTAGTATTTATTAGTTATTATTAACGTTCATCTCACGGAGATAAAGAGTTTAATGCAGCACCGGCAGCAGAGATGACAGAACCCAGGTTGACACACTCTTACAGTAAAAGCTCACACAGCGAGTGGGCGTCAAGTACAAATAGGAAACACGGGCGTAATAGGATTATTCATGAATTCCTTTTAATGTCATGAAATCACCCGTCGTCAACAATGGAACAAAACCTTAAACGCATTGTGCATCAAACTTTCATTGCGCTACTCTCCGCATTAGCCGCATTGAGCAGCGCGTCCCCCCCCGCTCGAGCAGCAGCCTCCCCGTGCCAACTCGGAGGGACAGCAGGAAGTGAAGAATAGCAGGACGGTCTCACGCCCGATTGGCCATCGCAGCGCGGGCCTGTCAGCTTGAACCCTGACCTGCGGGAGCTGCGCTCTGAGCCGCTCTGACACGTGCGTCCCCACTGTATCTGAGTCAAGCTGACTGGTTAAGAGCCGGGGCGGAGAGGCAGGCAGGCCCGGAAAGCGGAGCGCCACATTTAGAGGGGCCCCCCGCTGAATTATTCAGACGGTCCCAGTCGCAACAATCAGCGTAGCTATGTTCCCCCACCTCTGAACGCTCACACACATATATACGTACACAGAGACGCACACAAACCCTGCAAGTTAAATATTCATTAGGGCTGGTGATGGTGGGGAAGGGAGCAGGGAGCGTAAAGTGTTAGTAGCGAGGTTGTGTTGCCAGAATGAGTTGTTTTAGATTTGTAGTGCCTCGGTTTGCAGGCTTTGTTTGCTTGTGGCAACATCAGCAGAAAAATATTTCACAGTGCGAGTGTGTGAGTTAGAGTCAGTGGAGGAGTGAGTGGCTCTGCCCTCCGAGGGGGGTTACACAGGACAAAACTATTAAACCAATGTCATCTTAACATTAAGTTGCAGGAGCAAAAACAGCGTTTGAGAGCAGTTTTTATCTTCCTTTAATTTTTTAACATATCTCATGTGTAACTGCATTCACCCGGCCCCCGAGTGGTGAAGCCATTCTACCGACTTCCGTGTGTTATTGTGCTTTGAAGTCAGAATGTGGAAAAACGTGTCATGTAAGTAAGAAACATGATCAGCTGTGGCAGGGATACGATGACGTCAGCAACTCAACTGCTCGTGTACCAACATTCTGCCGACTTTCTGAGTTGTTCGGACATGAGATGAAGTTCACGTGAATTTTCCCTTTATCATTAACTAACGATATGTTCCTCTCCCAATTGATCGGATCAGGCTTATTACTGATTAGTATTTTTTGTAGTCTCTGGGGTTTCTCAGTGTTGTTTTGATCTCTTCTAAACCGACCATTTGTTTCCCTCCCACCAATCAATGCTCTTCACCCTCTTCAGCGACGATGTGGACTCGGCAGTTGAGTTGCTCGAGTCCGTCTACACGAGTCCAGACAGCACCAACCCCGGGATGTCCTTCGTCTTCAGAAAGGTCATGGAAGATGACAACGAAAAAGCCGTAGACAAGTGTAAGAGATGCGCACACACAAAAACACACAAAATAAGAGACAACTAGAAAAAGAAAATCCCTGTTGACCAAGCGTTCATGTTGTGTTGTAGTGAGTGCTATGGCGGAGAAGCTAGCCAATCAGTTTGCCTGCTACAGACCAGCTGTCGACCTCTTCCTCCAGCTGCTGGATATGGACAAACTGGACGAAGCCAAGTTCATGCTGGCTGTGAGTATATGTGTGTGAGTGTGTGTGTGTGTGTGTGTGAGACCCAGGAGATTTATGTTGTGATGTATCATTGATGTATATCAGCTGAATATCGTCCAAAGATTTAATTCAGTGTCGAGTGTGAGTAAAAGATTTTTTTCTTGCTGCTCATCCTCACTTCTCTTTCTCACCATTTAACCCATTAAGACTGGATGTAATATATTCGTGTAAATACCTTTTAAGACCCGGTGTGACATGAACATGCTTCTCCCGGTGTCATCGTTTTCAAGACCTGTGATATATGAAATATATCGTGATTTGCTGAAAAACTCACGGGAAAGGCCAAATGCATCATGGGAAATGTACTTTGTTTGTTTGTTAGCACTCATAACCTGCAAAAAAGTAATTTAAGTAGTTTTCCAGACGATGGCTGACGAGCTAAGCAACGGGAGCGATATTGAAGCAGATTACAAAAGTGTTTCATTGATGAAAATAACAATGAGCTCTTCAGAAAACCCTCTGATTTTAGGGGGTTGTTTACAAACACTGATTTTCATTTGGCGCCTTAAGTTTAAATGGGTTAAAGAGGAAGTTGAGAAATCCACATGGTGCTCGGTTCTGTCTTTGTGTGAAGAGGTGAGGAGATAACGATGCTGTGAACAGAATTGGATCTGGAGCCAAAAATTTACTCTCTCTGCCAAATATATCTGTCATAGTGAAAAATTCAGCTATGACAGATTCTGCACACCATTTTATTTTTTTTTGCCACCACTTTAAATAAATTTTAAATC
This sequence comes from Hippoglossus stenolepis, assembly GCF_022539355.2. NCBI lineage: Eukaryota > Metazoa > Chordata > Actinopteri > Pleuronectiformes > Pleuronectidae > Hippoglossus > Hippoglossus stenolepis. The sequence continues at coordinate 19,144,774 of NC_061494.1, read as the reverse complement.
ATCTGGAGCTTTTTTGTCTCCATTTGAGTCTCTAGCACTTCGCTGGATTTTAAATAATTCTATCAAAAGTAATTAAAATCTGCCAAAAAAAATAAACCAACGAGGGACCTGGTGGTGAATTTAGTCCATCACGCCTTCCTCCTTCCAGTCGTCAGACCCCAGCGACGACAGAGAGACGTCCCAGACGCCGCAATTGTTGACTTATTTATCCGGCTTCACTTTTTCATGTCAGGAAACGCCTGCCCACACAACCACCACTGAGTCTGCCGGTCTGAAACTGGCCGCCTGCTACTTCACTTATTTAACACAGTTCATACATTACAGCTCAATGACTCTGCATTGAGCCCGGGGACATGACTCTGTAGAGGCTCGATGGCTGAGAGACAGGTGGAAGGAGGGAGAGGAAGAGGTGAAGAAGACTTCACCCTCCGTCTGTTCTGTTCTTCCTCCTCTCTAACAGGGATTATTTCCTGCTCGCTTGCTGAGTGATTATCCCTCTCAGTCACTCAGTTGCATGTGTGACTGGAGAGCACTTTAATGAACACAGAGTCTATACATTACTCACCGCCTTCACTTTCTGCACTTCATCACTATTTAAACACAAACTACTGGAATCTGTGTTTTTCAGCTCATTCTGCCCCAGTGTTCCCACAGTCCTGACTGCTTCCAGTTCACCCGGATCTACAGTCATGGATTTCTGGATTTAAAATTGATATTAAAATCGTATAAAGCGCAATTTTGCTGCAGAAAAAATCAAATAATTCAGGCACCTTCTGAACAAGCAGATAAAGGACTTTTAATGCAAACAAATCCCGGAAGTTACTACAATGAAAATGCAACCAAAGCCAATTTATTTGTTTTATTTAGAAATATAGAATCAAACCACATTTAAATTCACTAGACGTGTATTTTATTTGTGAAAGTGACAGAGATGAATGTAAACCACTGAGACGGAGAGACCACGACATGTGTCTGCTCCTCGTCTCCCCCTGACATCTTGAGTGATTATCCCTCTCAATCTTTAAACAGGGATGTCTGACTGGCATGCATGTTAATGAACAGATACATTACTCACTACTCTCATCTTCATCACTATTTCAACACAAACTATGGATCGTTTTTAAAGCTTTAATATGATTCTTGCATGATATGCATCTCTTCTCTCTCTATAAGATGTAAGAAAGTTAAAAATCCGTCTCCCGACAAAGACGGTTCTGTTTCCCTACTTTTCTTTGTCGGCAGAGTTTTTACGTTTGTGAGTTTAGCCTCCACTGATGTGACCCAGGTTTAACTGGCGTGCTCCTTTCTGTCCCTCATCACGGCCTCATCCGTCTCCTCCAGGGTCACCGGAGGGAAGCAGCCCGACTTCTCCATCCCGTCATAAGTGAAGCCAAGGCCAAACTCTGAAAAGCTTTTAAGTAGGCGAGCAGACAATAATGGGTGACAAGGCTATCGGGAGAGACGGAGGTGAGGTCGGTGGGGAGCGGGCGGAGAACGAGAGGGATGAAGTCAGTCATTAAGAAGTGAAACGGTGACGGAGGGAAGCAGCGAGGCAGCGGGCGCTTTCCTGACTCGTTTACAACTGCAAATCGTGCATGTGTGAGTTGGGTCATTGAAAAAGGAAGAAGGCATTCCCTGGGTACCCAAAGCTTTTAGGCGTTGTGTGTGTGTGTGTGTGTGTGTGTGTGTGTGTTGTGTTTGTGTGTGTGTGATGTGTGTGTGTGAGGGGAGACAGAAGACCTGGCTGGTTGTGGCGTCGCCTTTGGGAGTGGTCGGTGTAGTGAGGGAGAAGAAGAAGAGGAGAGAGAGAGAGAGAGAGAGAGCAGAGCAAAGTTGAGTGAAGTGGCATAGTGTTGGTTAATTGCTTGATTGTGCTAAAGCCATTCTGCCACTTAGTGACTTGCTCTGTGTGTGTGTCTGTGAAAGTGTGTGTGCGCGTGTGTGTGTGCATGCGTGGTCCTGTTAAAAGCCTCACAGACCTTTTAATTCTGTAGGAGCAGGAGCAGCAGGGAAACACGTCAGTTTACGACTGGCTAGTAATGGGATCTCATTGCTGCTCAGCCAGGAGAACACACACTCACTCAAAGCACAGCCGTGTTAATGCAGCTCTCACACACACACACACACACACACACACACACACACACACACACTTTAATCACACGTGTGTATTGTATGTATGTTTGCATGTTTTCATGGTGAAGCAGTCATGCACGGACTAAAGGTTCAGCAAAAGAAATCTGTCAGATCGTCTTTATAATTTAATGTATTTATAGAATCTTGTCATATTTCAATATAGAGTGTCTTATTAAAATTAAATTAAAATTGCTCACAGTATCACAGTTTTTTTCATCAGTATTGCAGCCAATACAGAGCAGGTCAATCTAAATGTCAAAGAAAGCCTCATTAGAATGTGTTTTATTATTTGTTGTTTCATATCTGCCACACAAATCCATTCCTGATGAGGATTTATTGAAGTCAGAAGTCTATCATCAATTGTTGAACTATCGTGATTGTTAGAAATAGTAAATGGACTATTTTTTCAATGCATTTCCTCCCGCTCTTCCTCCCTCTCTTCCTCCCTCATCTCTTTGACCTCTCGTCTTTCGGAGCCACGATCGTCGCCGCTCAGGCCTCAGTTGTGCGTTAAGCAACTTGGGCTGAGGCTGCACTTGTGTCTCCATCGAGCACTAGATGTCTTTCAGCGAGACTAAGTGATGATAATGATGCTGTACATTTAAATCCATAAAGAAGCAATTAGAGCCGTAATTAACCTTTAACCTGTGTGTGTGTGTGTGTGTGTGTGTGTGTGTGTGTGTGTGTGTGTGTGTGTGTGTGTGTGTGTGTGTGTGTGTGTGTGTGTGTGTGTGTGTGTGTGTGTGTGTGTGTGTGTGTGTGTGTGTGTGTGTGTTGGAGAGTCTCCTTGACTTCTTTTGTCCCTCTTGTGTCTCCGTAGCGCTGCAACGCCGTGGCTGAACAGAAGGAGATGCTGGTGTCCTACGTGTCTCGAAAGGCTCAGTATCCTGGACAGGTGAATACTTTAGGTTTCTTCTCTTCAGAATCCAAAATATTCAATAGTTCTATTGTATTTAGGTCCTCGGTTCGATTCCCAGTGGCCGGGAATGCAAATGCAATTCAAAGTGCTTTCCAGTGCAATTGAGAAAACGTGATGTTAAAAATGAATAAAAGATTAATTTAAGATATTCAGATTTAGAGACTAATGCAGACCAAAGCAATCAAAATGACTTTGATAAAAAATGATAGAACTATAACTTTAAGTGTTGGTTTTTCAGTACAATAAACACAGATTCTCATATGATGATGTTTGTGTCGACAGGTGGGAAAGATCAAGGCTCTGATGAGTCTGATCCCAGACTTCACAGAGAAGGAGGTGTTGTACCCGTACCTGATGAAATGTCATGGTAAGACACACACACTTACACACACTCTCTCACACACACTTACATCTACACCTACATAATTCCTACTCATGGCAGTGGGCGACTCACTGGCCTGTGGCTAAGTCAACATCAGCACATGCATTAACAATGCACCAGGTCTGTGTGTGTGCACGTGTGTGTGTGTGTGTGTGCAGACATTGAGGAGTTAGAGGAACACATGTCCTTTAATGAGTTAGCTGGCCTGGCTAGCCTAGCGTGCTAATCGCAACACGATCCACCACTCAGCGTTTTGTCTTCCCACATTTCTTTCCCTCTCCTCCATCACTTCCTGCCCTCTGCACCGTTTCTTTCTCTCCGGTCTCTATCTGTGTTTTTTTTCTCCTCTTCTCCTTCATGTTACCTTCACCCCCCACCCTCTCAGCCGCCCGTCTCCCCTCTTTTGCACCGTGTCACACCAGAGATGAGCAGACATGACTATTTAATTAGCATTAGCCCGCTGGTCGGTCAAGGCGGCCATAGGGGAGGCAATTAGCGATGCTCCGCTCGCCTCTCTTCTCTTTCTTCTCTTTCTTTTCTCTCGTCTCCGTAACTTTTCTTTTTTGACATTAGTGACCTCACTTCCCACTTTGATGCAAACAACCACACACGCGTTCAAACTGTTTCATGTTTTCAGACGACTTCACCGACCACGTCATGGAGGGAGATGATCTAGAAACTGATCTCAGCTTTATCTATTTGTAATAACCTGCTTTTTAAGTGTATGAATATTATGTTACTCTCCTGATGGGTTCTTTGTTTTCAAAATTCCATTATTTTAAAAAAGTGAAATTAAATAATTAGGCTTAAAGTTATAATTAAAAAATGTGACAGTGAATATTTTATCCCTTTTACACCAAAGTTATTTAGTATTTTTTGGATTGACTCCTTTCCCATTACTAGTAGAAGATTGTTTTTTTCGTTCTTTATTTATTTGAGACCTCGCTGTCTTGCCAGGGATGCTGAAAAAATGCTGTTGCACGTTTTTCCCAAAATTTAAAACGAATAAATACACTAATGTTCACGATTATTTATGTTCCAACATCTGGAAGTTCAACGCACGTCCAAATGTTGCCCAGATGCAGATTCAGTGCAGATTCTTTTCCCGCCTCTGTTTATTCACTTCTTAAATGCTGGAGAAAATGAGAGTAATCCACATGTTTACTGCTACATCTTTACCACCAGCTGCTTGTTAAACAACCAGCAGAATTTTAGAAGTCCTGTATTTTCCTGGTAAAGTTATGAGAAGCCTACATCAGGTTTTGGTGCCAATGAATCGATGACAGACCAACACAGAGTGAATCCCACTAAATGTGTTACATTCTTTTATTTCTGTTTCTTACACACTCCTATTTTTTCTAAATGTCTTCATTCTAAATATAGATTTGATATTTTGAATCTTTTGTCTCTTTCCCCCCCCCCCTCTCATCTGGCAGTCGTGGATAAGGACCTGGTGTCGGCCAAAGCTCTGAATGAGCAGATCCAGAAGGAGGGGATGGTCATAGATGAGCTGTCACTCAAACGGCTGGCTGCTCTTTACCGCAATGCAGGAGAGACGGCGCCCTTCACCGAGCCCCCTGTGAGTCTCTCACACACACACACACACACACACACACACACACACACACACACACACACACACACACACACACACACACACACAGCTCCGACCATGCAGATACAAACAGCAGATTATGAACAGATCTGTGTACAAACACAGCCACACACAGTCCACAGCTCCTAACCACTGCTGGCACCCGTACAGCCGGTGTCCTGGTACGTGGCATTGTGTGCGTGCTGTGGTCCGTGTGTGTGTGCGTGCTGTGGTCCGTGTGTGTGTGTGTGTGGTAGTAATGTGAAGGAGCAGTCTGCCGGGCCGCTCAGGGTAGTTCAGCACACACGAGGCCTGCAGCCAGCCCTCCCGTGTTTGTTGCTTTGTGTGTGTGTGTCAGAAAATTGTGCCCCACGGTCACAGAGTACAGATATTGTGTAAGCGAGATGGTGTCACTGCGATAACCGCTCTCTTTTTCTGGCTCCAAGTGTTTTTGAGCATTTCAGCACATTGCACATTTTGTAAGATGATGTAGCTCTATTTTTGGCAGAGGACTCACACTCATAAACACACACACGCACACGCACACACACACACACATACGCAGAGCCCTCTCAGCCCCAGCACTTTGATGTGCTGTCCCCTGGAGGCAGGTGTAGACCGAGGCCCCTCTTACCTTCCCTTCACTCACCTGCGGTGCAAAGATAGAAGGAGAAAGACGGATGAAGGTAGAGGAGCTGCTGCATTATTCACTGAATGTCAGGATAGTTAAGTGATTGCTGGGTTTTATAAGCAGAGGAGAGGCAGAGGAGCAAGGAGAGGGAAAGGTGAAGAGTTCTGGTGTTTCTGAAGTTTTTGCAAACACGTCTCCGCCAGAAACGCTCCTCTGCTCCTTCTCCCTCCTCCTTCTCCCGCCTCGTTCGCCCTCCTTGCCGTCTTTGTAGAGGTCGGATAAGGATGTAGAATTTTGTCTAAGGTGCAAATATAATGTAAAAGATGGTGGTTCAGTAACTTCAAGACTAAAGCTGAACTAAGATCAGTTAAAAAGACAGTTAAGAAAGAAATAAGAAAGTTATTAAAAACCAGAGTTTATCTCCAGTATTCAACAGGAAACTTATAAAATATGGAGAATTCTCAACAGTGGTGGATTTGTTCCAGCAGCAGCTCTTCTGGTTCAGGAAGCAGAGGATCATGGGTAGTATCCACCTCTGTGTTCAGTTCAGTGAGTGGGACGACACAGGCACAGATTGATAGACTCAGTTTTTTCTCTACATGAAAACCAGGAAACAAAACCAAATCTATGGAGACGATGTTTTTGTAATTCTGCTGAACTGATCCTCTCTCACAGCCTCTCGCTCCCTCCTCTGCTGCAGTGAACCCAGAATCTTTATCTGCATTAATAAACGTATATCGTAATCTGCAGTGAAGCCCCCTCTCTTCCAGAAAACACCCACCACAACACTTAGTCTGGATCAAAACACAGATTAATTAGCCGGGAACAGAGGCAGAGAGCAAAAGTGTGTGTTCGGGGAGTCGGCTACAAATCCCTTATTTGTGTATTAATGGGGATTTAAAGATGAAACGAGACAACCTGGTTGGAGGGTGGAGACTATGTGGAGCGACCCAGGGGGCGCTGCTGCTTACTGCTATGCGCACACACACACACACACACACACACACACACACACACACACACACACACACACACACACACACACACACACACACACACACACACACACACACACACACACACTCTTTTAGGGCTCACCATGAGGCAGGTGAGCACTTACGCTGTTTGTTTGAAGGACGTTTGACGCTAAGTCTCTTCTCTTTCTTTCTCTTCTTCCAGGAGTCCTTTAAGTTTTACGCAGACCAGCTGAAAGACAGAGCCGCCAAGGTCCAGGTGGCAGCAGACGAGTGAAGAGTCGTCCCTCCTCTTCCTCTCCTCTATCTCTTGCAGCAGTCCTCATCCCACTGTTTTCTCCCTTTGTCTCTGTCTTTTTTTTTTTATATGAGTTGTTTGAGCTGAAAACTTTTGAGTATAATGTGATAAAACTGTTTGGTGTTCGACTCTGTCCGCTGTGAAATTGATGTTGAAGATAATGATGTTGAGATTGTACAGAAGTATTTATGCTAATAAATGAAGTTAGGAATCCAGAATCTGTGTCCGGCTCTTCATGACGTTTAAATGTGAGATTCAGGGCAGCTCGTAAAACACAGTTATGACTCGAATGTCCATCAGTAGAGCTCAAAGCTTTGAGCTCAAGGCCCAAACATCTAATCTCCCATTGTTAAAGAAAATGTTAAATAAATTCCTGGATCCACAACGAAATTTCACAGGTTCTTCTCTTTATTTTAGAGACTGATTTCCATCCACAGCTCAGTTGTGGAAAGTACATAAACTCAAGTGCTCTTTTTAAAGTATAAAGTACCATCCTATGGCACTTTGTACTTCTACTACAGGGAAATACTGTACACAATGTTTGTCCCTGTGAGTTTGTTTGTCAGGCGGATTGCTCAAAAACTACTGAACCGATTTCCACGAAACCTGGTGGAAGGATGGGACATAGGTCGAGAAAGAACCCTGTAAACTTTGGTGCTGATACGGACAAAGGTGTGGATCCAAGATTTTGTTTTTTTTTCCCTTTTACTTTGTGAGATTTGACATTTTCACCATTTTCCCAGAGAGTGATTCACAGATCTTGATGAAAAAAATGGGCAAACTTAGTAAATAGTTATTACTTTACAGATTAAAACTGTAGAGACAAAACCTATTAACACTATAAAATATGAGGCATATTTACAGCTCAATCATTTTCAGCTGATGACGTATTCAGCTACAAATGTTTTCATGTTAAAACATCAACAGTAGTAAAATAAAACTTCTGAACATTTGGGTCATGTTTCACATTCAAGTTTGACTTCTACTGGAATATTTTCACCCTTCGCAAATGGTTCTTTTACACCAGTAAAGGATCTGAACACCTCCTTCACTTTGTCCCCTGTGTTTTGTGTTGTGAAAGAATAATCTGTCTTTAGTACACTTGAGTCGCTCTGTGCACAAATACACACTCAGAACCTGCTCGGAGGTATTTTTGCAGAAAGGCTTCGAGACGCAGCTCACGTTGTCTTTGAAAAAGTCCTCATTGAGTGGAAATATGCTCCAGTTGTAAAGGAGGCAGGCGGAACAACCTTCTACACTGTGTGACGAGAATGGCAGAAAATGCATGGCTCCACCAAGGCTAAGGCCAAACTGACATACCGGTGTGTGGCCAGCAATTGTTACAGAAAATGAAAATGAAAAGTCTGATAATCTGCAACTCAAATTTGGTGAAATCAAACTATTTGGCAGAAGAAACGTAAATTAAAAAAACATCCTCACCTTCCACTTTCGATCAGATTCAAACTATCTGTGATCTGGAAACATCTGCACATGTTTGTCAAACAATAAAACGTTATCGTATAGAGGTTGAAGATCACTGGCTTCAGTTTGTCTCACTCTAACACGACCTCTTCTGACCCTTCACCTTCATCCCTCCTCTGCCTCACTTTGAAACTCTTCTGCTCTCCACCACCAGCGTCAGACACATTATTCCTGTTTGATGTAAAACCAGCGAGTGGAGAACCCGCTCAGGGAACAATGAGTTTAAATCATAGCCACCAGTAACATGAATTGTTGTGAAGCAGCCACAGGAGAACACACTGTGTATTTGAACGATTTGTGTACCAAAGGACGACAAAGTGCACAAGGACAAAAATAAACACAAGTGCAGCAATTTGATTTAATACTTTACTAATTTGGACTTGAACCATGTCGGTGAAATATTTATCAGGCTTTTGCACCAGTGCAAAAAAACACAGCTTACATAATCTTCAATCTATGAGGACACAACAAGCTCAAGCTCGTAAGTGTGACTTACTAAATCTCCTCTGGTCTTCGCTCCAGTGCTTCCTATACTGGCACAGACATTGTTAAGCTTAATAATCTTACATATACAAAAAAAAAAAGAAAAAGATAAAAGCTGTAGAAAAAAAAAGATTGAAAATGGAACAAGCAAAAGCTGCAGATGGAAATCAGCCAAAGTGGCAGCGACTCCAATCATTCACAAGCCTGAACTGGGGTGTTACTGCGGTGCTCTGCTGCCACCCAGCAGCAGACAGCGGTACTGCGACAAATGCTTCTTAATCGTTCCCATGTTTGAACTGTAAACACCTGATGTTTGTTGACATTGTTTTTTATAAGACAAATGTTTATACGGTTTACATTCTGTGTGGATATTTGATGTTTTTCTACTATTTCAAAGTGCCGAATTGTCTCATGTGGAATTATAGTGAAAAGAAAACAATTCAAAATATATTTTAGCGTTATCTTCTGAATTAAACACTGCTTCACAGAAAAATTTCAGAAAATTCAGCGTCGAACCAGTCGAACTAGAAATTACTTCCTTTCAGTACTGCAAAAAAAACAACCTCTCCTGACGTGTGTGATTCCAGGTTATGTTTAGTTTATTCGCTGAAACCCGTCCAGATGTGTTCACCAGTCCTGACTGGACTTCTGCTTGATGAACTTCAGGGACACGTAGTAAAGGCCCATGAAGACCAGACAGACAGCCAGCAGGACCAGGTAGCACAGGTACAGAGGGTACTGGTTCATGTCCATGGCCTCCACCACCTGGAAGACAAACAGAATGATGATGATCGTGTTGGTTTGTCCGAGTAGAGAACTGGCTGAGGTACAACACTGTGTCTCACATACACGTCCTCAATAACATTTAATATCTGTGATTAATACCACACAGTTTGAGTTTAGCTGTAAATAAATAATAGTTTACACTCAAATCTTTTCAAAATACTTCTCTACTCTGAATAAACTACCTATTCCAACAAAACAAGACTGTTCTAACCGGTGTTTCTTGACTCTGTCTACTACTCAGGGTTCTGTTTATTTTGTACCTGGATCATCAGTGTTTTAAACTCACGTGTATTCCGTCAACGTTGAACGTGATGTTCCCGATGCCGACGGGATACTTGTTCCCTCTGAACTGCACCTGCAGCATGCCCTCGAAACCCCATCGCATGAAGGAGATGTGAGAGAACCAGGACGCCACTGAGGGGTCAGACACAAGCACAGGTACAAACATCACCTCTCCTTTCTCAAGCTGTTCTCTGTCCTCACACATACGGGAGTCTTAAGTCTCCCAAGGACGATTAAGTAAGGACGATTAATCCGTCTCCTCACCAAGCCACATATTCTCCAGGCTGATGACAAACCCGCCGGTCAAATAGAAGACGGTGAACAAGGAGTTGCCCATGAAGGCCGAGGTCTGCAGGGTGGGCAGCGAGGCGGCCACGAACAGAGCCATGGCTCGGCTGCAGTAAACCATCAGCCACACCAGCAGGAAGCTGAGCAGGAAGCGGTCCGGAGCCTCGTTCAGCCCCGCCAGCCAATAGATGGGAACCCCGTAGACCAAGGTGAACACACAGTGCTCTGGTAACTCCCCCAGGACCTGAATTCAAATACAGAGAAGGGTTGATCCTGGCCGGTGGACTTGGGTGCTCAGGGTTCTATTGTGTTCTAGGTCACACTTTACTCTTTATACTCTTTAGAGACCCAACATGTCTCCATGAGCAGCACTTGGTGACGGTGGAAGGTAGAAACTTTGAACAGAGCCGAGTTCGGTACATCTTTCTTTGTGAGGACCAGTTTGACCATTAGTCTTTACAGGACAGACACGTGCTCAAAAGGCTGTTTCAGGGTTAAGACTTGGTTTTCGGGTTCAGGTATTCAGGTCAGAATTACATTTAGGTTTAAGGTAAAGGTACATTGTGTAAGTATGTAAGTAAGTAAGTTCGTTGTGTGTGTTTTTACACTGACACATATTTCCCAGTAGCATATTACAGTGATGTTCATTACTGTAGTGTGACTCCGGTGTGGAGCAAGACTGCCCCCTACTGGAGTGGCAGTTGTATCACTGGGGTTTACCTTGGCGAAGAAGTAGGATGTGACTGAATACATTCCGTCCTCCAGCTCGTGGTACAGCATGGCTCTCTCTGTGTGACCTGCAGGCGACATCACAGTCTGATGAGGCTCAGGTCACAGTTCATTCTGCACGTTCAATACTTTACCTAAAAGTCTCTTATTAGCTCCAAATATACATTTATTGCACAGAAGAACTATTGGAAAACTGAGATTTATTTACAGTGAATTGGTCAAGATTTTAATATGGATGTAATTACTTTGTAAACTTGGATGATGGAGAATTTATATTGTCACTAGTCCCATTACAGCCCAGTAAACCAAGTCACCAGTGTAATATGTGAGGTTTCTGATGAATCTGCCAGTAACTCTGAGTTTATAACGGCCTCATAACTATTTAATAACCCAGATGAAAACCGACAAAGGGCAAAACAAAGACTGTCTGTCTCCCTCATGGCTCTAATTACTCACATTTAGCTATGACGTCCAGCACCACAGCAAACGGGGTGAGCGCTCCAATCATGTAGAGGAGGGCCACAGTGTCCTGAATGGACAGACGCTCTCCTCCTGCCCCGTAGTACAGACAACCGACCAGCAGGGACATGAGCAGGGCCTCGAAGCCGTGGACCAGTAAGGTGACCAGGTCCCTGAAATCGTTGTACATGTGACGCCTGGGGGGAGAAGGAGTGAGCGGAGATCAGTTTTCAAATGGTCTCCTTTTTCTATAACGCATCTTTGTGTGTGTGTGTGTGTGTGTGTGTGTGTGTGTGTGTGTGTGTGTGTGTGTGTGTGTGTGTGTGTGTGTGGTGTTACCTGATGAGGATGGTAAACTGGTGAAGTCGGCCCGGCAGTCTGTTTCTTTCCTGGGAGATTGTGATGACTTCCTCTCCCTCTGCCCTCTGAGGGCTGCATGAGACGCAGGAAAGAAAGCAATGGATGCGTTAGGAGCTGCTGGGTTTCTCTAAGATATTGTGAGGTCTCCATCTAATTATGTAAAGGGCCTTGAGATAATGTATGTTGTGAGTTGTGTATACAAATGAAATTGAATTGAATTGAACTGAATTTAATTTATTTCTGTCTGTGAAAAGGATATTATAATTTCCCAGAGCTATATTCTGTAAAACACAGTAATAATGAAGCAATACATAAAATAATAGCTGATTGATTTTCAGGTCCTATATTTTTTTGCAAATGTGAAGTGAAGCAAATAAGAGGAGGAAGGAGGCAGAACTTAGACACACACACACACACACACACACACACACACACACACACACACACACACAGACACACACAAGTACCTTTCAGTGTGTGTTGCTGCTGCGTTGGTCCCAGCAGGTTTCCACATGTGGTCGTGTGTGTCTCTGACCTTTCCCATGAAGAGCTCAGACAGAATTCTGGCTCGCTCCAGACACTCGGCCTCCCGTTCTGCACTGCGCCGATCGATACTGATCAGATCCACTGGACACGGCGAAATGAGACTTGATCAAAATAACGTGGTTTACGAGGACAACTGGGTCACATTGATGTTTGTTTTAAGAGTTACAAAGCAGCTTTTTGAGACTTCCTCTAAGTTGTAAATGAGTGTGGGAGTAATAACAACTTTAAAACGTTGACCATAACACTGACCATAGAAGTCGGAGGGGTTGCAGTATCGTGGACAGGGGTATCCCAGCGCAGTGAAATAAGGCACCATGTCCCGAGCAGCGCCGCAGTAAGCTGCCGAGCCCGACGACAGCAGGACGACGAGGTCGAAGAGCTGGAAGATGTCCGATCGAGGCTGGTGGACGGACAGCAGGACCAGGCGGTTGCCACGGGCCAGGCGGGACAGGGTGATCACCAGGTTGTGAGCTGTGAAGCTGTCCAGGCCGGACGTGGGCTCGTCCAGGATCAAAATACCTGGAATGCAAATGAAACAATGCATAAAATGACTTAACTCTCTGACCGCAGGTCCCTCCTGTCCTACTCTCAGTACAAACAGGTACAATACAGAGCAAAGAGTTTAGTAGGTGATGGAAATCAGCAGACGTTTCATTTGAAAGTATTCTACACTAGGATTGTTGAAAATCAGAAAAGGTAAAGTCATCACAGTATCAAGTATCACACACAGGAAGAGGATGAACTACTGTTATCGGTGAACATAACTGATACCATCAATTTCCTTTTTTATAAGAGACAAATGTTTGTAACTGAGCTGAGAATAAGTGAACAGCTCCCTCTTGACCTGCCTGATGAATATGATGGTTTTAGTGATTGAGCTACTGGCCCAGTTCCAGTAGACGTCTCACTTCTCAGAGAAGACAGACGGACGGAGGGATTCAACCTGAACATGAAGAAATAGATGATTTCTCTCACCTGGGTTCCAGAGAAGCTGGACAGCTATACTGACTCTCCTCCTCTCTCCTCCAGACACCCCCCTCACGTAGTCGTTTCCCACCCGGGTGTGTGCACACTGTCGCAGCCGCAGTTCTGCAATGACATCGTCCACCTGTGGCAGGAAACAGGGTTTGATACTGATCTTACATCATTGTGAGGAAAAAGAAATAGATACATACATCACACCAGGCCCAAACAAAGGTTTGATCTCACCCTCAAGCTGTGTACATTCTTATCCTGTCTGTAAATAGTGTCTGTGTTGGGTTTAGCTTTACCCTCTGGTCTCTCTGGGCCTGTGTGTAGTGGGTGGGGAGCCTCAGTTTGGCCACGAAGGCGAGAGTCTCGCGGACGGTGAGGTGAGGAAGAAGTCGGTCGTCTTGGCGGACGTGAGCGATGCTCTTCTTCACCAGCTGCGGGGTGTTGGGCTTCCCGTTGATCAGGATCTGGCCGGACGTTATCGTGCTGCCCTCGTCCCGACACGTTATGATGTCCAGCAGAGACGTTTTACCACAACCTGAGAGAAGAGAGTTACCCACATGAAGCAGTTCTCACTACAAACGGAACTAGAATCACTTATTTTAGGTAGTAATACTTTACTTGAGTACTTCCATTATGTGCTATTGTATCTATTCAGAAAGAAACATACTCTATTACTCCACTAGGTGCATTTGGTGGTTTCCTAGTTTCTTATAAATGACAGTAAGTTGGTAACAATTAACCAAAAAGTTGGTTTCCAAACTTTTGGGCTTGTGACAAGTTACAAGAAGTTACGTCTAACGTAGTGTCATGGTCACTGCTCTCAGATGTAAACAAATAAGTTTAATTTATGCAGCAGAACAGAATTTATATTTTGTTCCTATTCTATGAATCATCCCACAGCTCCGCAGATTTATTTACACATGTATTGTAGTATTTTCGCAAATGTGATATTTGTTCTTTCTTTGACCACATGACTTCAGGCTGATGTTTGCCAATAATATAATCCAAGGAGGCCATTACATGTGTTGGCTTGATTAGAAACAGCAATGTTTTCAAGCTGTGTGTTGTGTTGTGTTGTGTTGTGTTGTGTTGTGTTGTGTTGTGTTGTGTTGTGCGTGTGTCACCTGAGCTGCCGATGATGGCCAGCATCTGACCGCTGCGGACTCGCAGGCTGAGTTTGTTGATGGCCGTCTGCTTGTTTCCTTTCACCTCCCACGGCAGCTTGAACTCTGACAACCTCTCGTACCAGGGGATCTGAGCCGCAGTGTCCACCTGTGAACACAATGAGCACACACAGTCTACACGTGGGTATGATGCAGCACAGACAGGCACATGTAAAGATGTTAAAACAGTTAGAAGCTAAAGGAATCTGCAGATGAGAGCAGAGCCATCAGTTACCTCACAGTGCAGGTCGTTGACCTCCAGCTCGTTGCACCCTCCACTGTAGGTGAAGTACAGACTGCTGTCTTCCTCCGAGGAGAATAACTCTGTGTCTTGATGCTGCTGAAGAGGAGAACACAGCTCAATGAGTTTCATACAGTCAGGACACACTGATTTGGATTTTTCACTGTATCTGTATCAGTGCTTTAGTGAGTTTGTGAAACCAGACACTAGAAAACCACAGATTTGTGTAAGTGGCACAACAATCAACCTTTGCAGCGCTGCAGTATCAGTCCATCTTGAATTTGAACTTTATCAGTAAAGTTTATTTGACAATGATTAATTTATGTAATAATCCCCGTGCACGTGCTCGAGCATGTGAGCATGTTAGAGCTTGTTTGTGCACAATTATGTGATGTAATCCCTTAATCTCTCCAATTTATATAAACAGCAGATAAAAAGTATAAATGGTTCATTCAAAGTGAGCACATATTCACACCAAATCTGCCGTACATACTTTATATATACTGGATTATTTCAGACATTCAATTTATTCCACCAGATATTTTACCAGCTGTCATATGATGAAACATAAAGAGGAGAGTAGAACCTATGAAAACCATATTTATCAAGTGCAAAAAACACAGATCTAAGTCGGTTTCAGGACCCACTGGTCACAGGGAAATAACAAAGACAAATAGATGATGAACAAGTGATTAACAAGGATTTGCATTGCAGGGAAAACTGGAAAACAGAAAGATAAAAATGACATAGAGATTTAAAGCTTCACATTCATACTGCAGAATAAAAAATTTGAATTTTAGAACAAAGTTTTTAGAGTGAAGTCTTTAATATGCATCAATTTAAAATAAAGTCAAATTAACTTACTTAAGTACAGAATTAAATTATTCATAATGAAATGTGTTCAAACTCATTCCCATTAAAATGCATGAAGTATTTTCTAGATAAAACGTAAATTACTTTAGTATTTATCATTTTGAAAGGAAATGGTTTATTTCTTTCGAACTTAACATCTTAAACAAACTCTACCTTTAAACTAAGTTCAGTTATATGACATAAAACAAACTTGTAGGACTAAAAAAATCATCCCAATCCAACTGGAGTCTGTTCAGTCAGACCTTCATTATAATAATGATAATAATAATAATGATCAGATTTAGTCACACAAGGTTCAGTTGATGAATTCAGTGGTTGTGCAGCAGGCAGAGAGAGAAGCTTCATGGCAGCTCGGGTTAGAAGGAAACAACTTAACACGTAGCTTTGATTTAACCAAGGTTTATCAGAAAATTAGCAGAGGAACTTAAAACTTTCAGACAATTAAAAAGAATAACATGTTTTTATCCTGATGTTTGTGTAAACCCAGGTAATACACTGACCTGTGAGGAGCCTTTTCTGTGGTCGAGGCCCATGTCTATGTCTGTGTCCATGATGATGTAAGTTGCTGGTCTGTCGGGTCAAGAGGTCAACGTCGACCCTTTTTCCTCTTCTGTCAGAACCCTCTCTTTCCCCTCTGAGGTTCTCTGCAGGGTATTTTATTTCCTCCCTTTCTTTCACCGTGTCTTCTCCCTGTTTGGTAGTTTGACTTCAGTCCAGCTGAAGGTCTCCTTGTGTCTCAGCTCAAAAGCCTTTTGGCTCAAAGTGTCCGAATCCGTGCCATGTCAGTGGCCCGTCGGATCGGACCCGTCAGTCGAAGCTCTCCTGGTCGCAGTGCACGAGGGCCGAGGTGCGACTGACATCCAGTCAGTCAACTCTGCTTGTGTTTTTTCCCTTCTTTATACAACGGCAGATCAAAGTTCCCTGAGATAACGCAACATTCACTGTGTGTTTATGGTTCCACAGAGACACCACGGCTCTCGCACTTCTGCTTCGTACAGGGAATGAAGGCAGAGATAGAAAGGCTCGGACTGTAAGAGAACTCCAGTTCAGAGCTTTGCACGCTGTTTACTAGTGGATATGAAAACACTGATCTGAGACGGACTTGATACAATTGTCGTTTGGATGTTGTTTGCGACAGACGGGCCAGAGACATGTACAAAATTGAGTCGGTGCAGGCGGAGGAACTAGAGAACAGGAGCAACGTTAAAGAATCCTTCCAGTTTGTGTCGGAGGAGAAGAGGAATGTGTGGAAGGACGATAGAGAGGAGCGATCGGAGCCCTCCTGCTCTCTGAGCGTCAGCAACATCTCCTACACAGTCAGGTAACTGCTGCACAAACACACAGTGCAAGAAGATGAGACAATCACACAGAGTGCGTGGGTCAAGCTTAGTTTAATGGTTGTGTGGTTTGTTCCTATGGCTCCTGGAAATAAATGGACACATGCAACTCTTTGCCTCGAGGCTGTAGCATAAAATAAAACACATTTCTGATTGTTAATACTGTAGATTTATATTTATATTTAGATATATGGTGATCAGTTTGAGTGGGGATTGATTCAGTTCTGTGAAAAATGTTGCTCATGCCCTTGTTTGTGTGTGTGTGTGTGTGTGTGTGTGTGTGTGTGTGTGTGTGTGTGTGTGTGTGTGTGTGTGTGTGTGTGTGTGTGTGTGTGTGTGTGTGTGTGTGTGTGTGTGTGTGTGTGTGTCTGTGTTTTGTAGTGAGCGTGTGGGTCCATGGTGGGACTTACCTTCCTACAGGAAGCGATGGACTCGTCAGATCCTAAAGGATGTCTCCTTCCACGTAGACAGCGGGCAGATCATGGGCATACTGGGAAATTCAGGTCCACCCTCCGCTCAGTCCAATGTTTAAACAAAGACATTTAATTAGTAAAAATCTATTTGATATCAACAGTGGTTCAATTGTAAGAGCATTCTCTGATGAAAGAGTTGTTAAGGTATTAGACACTGAATCCAAGAGAAGATATATGTTTGCTCATGTGTCCAGTCTTCACAATTAAAAGAGAACCCAAACAGTGTGAATACAAATCTAAAACAAATGACTGTGTACACATATGTACTTATTTGTGTGTGTCTGTGTTGTAAAGGCTCAGGAAAGACCACGTTGTTAGACGCCATCTCGGGGAGGATCGGCCACCGAGCTACTCTGCTGGGTGAGATCTTCATTAACGGCCGGAAACTGAAGAGGGAAGAGTATCAGGACTGTTTCTCCTACGTTCTGCAGGTGACACACAGAATCACACAAACATGTCGTACAGAACACACACACCAAACCTGACAAGACACAGAAATAATTTTCAAATGATGATGAGATGTAGTGCAGTGAGTTTCCTCTTTAGTCAGAAGTTAAAAGCACCTGATCCCGTCCAAACACATGCACATTTCACTTTGGCCGAGTTCTGACCACACACTGACATCAGGTTAGACTTTACCCGACAGTGTCACGTGTGAGTGGCCTCATGCAGACGGTTTGTATGTGTTTAAGTTGCCTGTGGTTTCTACTAACCACCATTTAAAAACACAAACTCCTGAAAGGTTCCTCCCGGCCTCTGTATGAAATTAACTTAAAACCCTTGATAGCCTCCTCATACACTTAATCTCTCAATGAGAGGTGCTCAAGTGTATCCACGGCCCGAATTAAAAACACTGGTGTAAAACTGGCCTCGCTTCCTTTCAAATCATCTCTCTCCTCTCGCTGATAACACACACCCCCCCCCCCACGCTGCCTCCCCGGCTCTCTAAGCCTCGTCATTAACTCCCCTTGCTAAGCTGAAGATGAGGAGGTGATATGAGCTGCTGATATTAAAGTCATTCAGAAGAGAGACTAAGGAGAAGTGGGACTGGGAGGTGCCACGTGTTAATTGAGGCAGGCAAGGCGGTTCAGAGGGTTCAAGCAATGTGTGTGTGTGTGTGTGTGTGTTTGTGTGTGTGTTGCACATGTCTCGTGCAAAGGTATAGTTGGTTTTATGCATATATGAACATACAATGGATGTGCAAAGATGCTGCTGAGATTTGAGGATATTGACTCTAAGGCTGTGGAATCAGAATTAGAAAAGTGAAGCAAAACACAAATTTCATGCCAGTCACACCAGTAAATTTCAAGATATACTGTAGTTTGATTACTGGTGAACACACCGGTGAGACGGAGGTGGTGAGGGAGGTCTGTTCTCTGTAAAACTGGAGGAAGGTTTTACCAAATAGCTACAAAATAAATGTTTCCATCTTATCTTCTATGAGGATGAAAAAACCATGTGATATATTGTTCTGCCTCATCCTCACTATCTTGTCCTCTCCCCTTCTCTCTTTGTCTCCGTCAGAGTGATAATTTGTTGAGTTATCTGACAGTGGAGGAGACGCTGACATACACGGCCCAGCTCGCTCTGCGGAAGCACTCGGCCGAAGCGATCAAGAAAAAGGTGAGTTTTGAGAGCGTCTTCTTTCTGCTTTGTGAGTTTTCTTCTTCTAGACTTGTCGTCCCACTTGGGCCAAGGCGAGGACACAAAGAAGACGAAAGGCCTGGGTGTGGAGAACCAGAATTTATATCTTTATATCACTGAAAAGAGAAGATCTGAATCAGGTGGAAATATTTGAAAAGGTACAAGATCTAACTATCTCATCTCCGACCCTTTGGCCTCTTGCTTCTGTGCAGGTTTCCGCCGCGATGGCCGAGCTGAGTCTGAGTCACGTGGCCCGTAGTGTTATAGGAGGTCGTATTTTCCCAGGGATCTCTGGGGGGGAGAGGAGGAGGGTCTCCATCGCCAGCCAGCTACTTCAGGACCCAAGTGAGTATACCTCTGTGGCTGGGATATGCCTCAGGAGAAATACAGGAACTTAAACGAGAAGATACTGCGGCGATACACCGATGCATTAGAGCTGAATTGAGCTTTGAAACATATGGGACGATGATTATTCAAAAAGAGCCTCGAGCACACGATATCAGAGAGATAATGTTTAAGACATTAGGTGAATATATCTCATACACAGACTCTTGGAAGAGTCAGGATGAGAAAGTTCAACTCCGGACTTTTGGAAGTCCACTCATGTGAAAAACAAAGGGATCTAAGAAAGAGCGGAATGGGAAAAGGACACAGAAGGGGATGAAGGGAGAGATGGAGAACGGTAATGAAAGGCTGGGTTATCACACCAGAAAGGGAAATGAGCAGAGACTCACCTCTTTGTGTGTGTGTGCTTATCCCAGGTATAGTTTATCAGGTCTACAATCCTCGAGGGAGGATGAAGGGTCTCAGTCCTCATTCAGGATTAGAATAGCCATGGACACACACACACACACACACACACACACACACACACACACACACACACACACACACACACACACACACACACACACAGTCGCACACAGAGTAATGAGGAGTTCCCATTCGCTGCCTCTCCAATCAACCAGGAAATGAATTAATCTCACAATTAAAGCATCTGCTAATTCCACTCTGCTTCCATAAAGCAAAGAGGCAATCTTTTAATTGTCCTAATTAGAGTAATTAACTAAAAAAAAAAAGAACTCACTTATCTTCATAAGTTGAGTCGGCCCGCTGAGAGTCCTGCATGTGCCACTTAATAAAAAGTACATTTAAAAAGTTCCAAACTTAAAAGAAGGAAAAAGTTATTGTCGTGTCTTTCTCTTGTTCTCAATGTTTCAACGTGTGTCGAACTTGCTCGGGGGGGCTGATGGTGTCATTGGGGGGTGATGTCGTTGCAGGGGTGATCCTATTGGATGAGCCGACCACTGGCCTGGACAGCATGACCGCCAATCAGATTGTGGTGCTCCTGGCCCAGCTGGCCCGGAGGAACCGTATCGTCATAGTGACCATCCACCAACCACGCTCCGAGCTCTTCAGGGTGAGTTTGAGGGATGAACTGGAGAAAGGAGAGAGACCCGACTAAAACTTCTTTAAAATGATAGACTCACTTATTTCTTATGTCACAATATCCACAAGTCCACATGTACATTGAAACAGTTTTTGGAGTTCTTCATATTGGTCAAAATCTATTTCTAGGGAAATATTAATGAAAGACAAGTAGGACAAAATACAAAAAAACGTCAAAAGTTACAGCATTTTTAATGAGTAATCTCCTCTTTTTGTTTCCACGGCCTGTGTTATGCTGAGCTGCAATGCAGGGATAGTAACTGTACCAATTATAGGAGCGTTATTTGTCTGACACAGATTGCTGAAGTCTCATAAGCATCAGATGTACTTCAGAAGCCATTTCACCTTGTTATGTGTGTGTGTCTGTGTGTGTCTGTGTGCATTTGTCCCCCAGGTGTTCAGCAGGATCGCTATAATGAGCCGTGGAGAGCTGGTGTTCTGTGGGCAGCCAGGAGAGATGGTGGACTTCTTCAGTCAATGTGGATATGAGTGTCCAGACTACTGCAACCCCTTTGACATCTACGGTACAGTGTAGTATTCAACCCCTGGATTATTTCATTCGTTTAAACACAAAGAAATACAGAATATGAACAGTACATCTATGCAGTATCTGAAAGAATGAAGCCTGTGGAGCACGTTCATTAAAATATCCAAACTGCTGTGATGTGAAACAGTCGACTTCACCTCAGTGGACACGCGCAGCAGTGAGAGGGAGGCGGCCACGTTCAGTCGCATGCACGAGATCACGTCGTCCTACCAGAGGTCGGACATCTACCAAAGCATGCTGGGAAAAATAGAGCAGAGCCTGCAGCGGGAGGAGAAACCAGTCATCCCCTTTAAGAGCAAAGAGTCACCCAACGGTGCAGCCAAACTGGAGGTTCTGCTCAGGTCAGTGCCGAGCAGCTCTTCAATACCAAAGTGTATGTGGATATTGTCCATAAACTAAATAAATGATATGATCTTTTTTCATTGAGTTCTATCTCTGCTTTTCAAAAATCATATATAACTAGATCTCAACTTTTGCAGGGCATTAGGTAGCTCAATTTAATAAGGCCAAGTAATGTCAACAAAAGATTATTCTTCCTTTCATCTCACTAAATGCGTAGGCTTGTGTTTCTGTGTTTTCTGTGTGTGTTTTGCGTGCAGGCGGACTGCAAGAAACCTCTCCAGAGACCGGATGGGCGTTCTGATGCGTCTGTCTCAGAACCTGATCTACGGCCTCTTCGTGGCCTTCTTCGTCATGCACCTGGACCTCGACGTCTCCAAGGGAGCGGTGCAGGACCGCATCGGCATCATCTATCAGAGCATCGGTGCTTCGCCCTACACTGGCATGCTGAACGCTGTGGCACTCTGTGAGTTCCTCCCACACATCTATACCTGGGGGGGGGAGAAACACTGTTTACTCCAGGATCTTGATGAAAAGAATCAGGCATGATTAAGGGCCTGATATTTATGATTGTGTGCAATTCGCTGCAGATCCAAATATAAATCTGGATCTAGTTAATTTAAATGTGGTTTAATAAGGGGCCTGTTGGGCCTTGGGCGGAGGTTCGCTCTCCACTGACTCCCACTCTAGTTAAATCATTTCAAAATGTTTCCTTCCATTTACTGTTGTGGTTCTGTTTTCCACTTAAATTGATTGCAACCTTAACTTTAATATTAGAGACAAAAAGGACAAAACATAACCGTGAAGTGAGCTCTATCATTTCCGCAGTTGCGTAATGTTTCCATTACAGTCCATCAAACAGCATGTGTGTGATAACATCACCCAGTAAATATCTACAGGAGGTGGACATGATGACTTCAGGGACATTCTGAAGTGCGTGTGCTCTATTACCTTAGTAGGAGCGATGCACTATCTTCGTTAAACAGCATGTTTGAAGCGTCTTTATCTCGGCTGTGTAAGCTCACTTATCTCTTGTTCAGGAGGTGAAAGAGTCTGATGCCTGCAGTATTTTTTCCATCCCTTCAGCAAAAAATTGTGTGTAGTCTAGCTTGGGTTCCGCTCGGTGGAAGAGTCATAAGAGATTCCATTTACTTTGAGCGTCGCTGTTGGGTCAGATTAAAAGATCAAGCTAAAGGTTGTGAGTTAATCTATCTGAGTTTTATAGATTAGAACAACTGTCAGCAGAAAAAATATAAGTTTTCCAACAGAGGAGCTTCCGTTTCTAAATGATTTGCACAAAAACTGATGTGTAAACCTTTTGTTATTTGCTGTCTGGTTCCCACTGGATTTACCCAGTCGTTTGACATGTGCAGTTCAAAAAGGGAGAGTGACCTTTACTCCATTTAAAGCACAATAAACCCAAGTGCCTTTTTAACCCACAGACCTATAGCACCTATATACTACTGTATTATCTATGTTTGCTTGTTTTTGTGTCTCTCACTGTCATATAGTTTTGGTATTTATAGCTGCTGTTAGTTGTAGTAACCCTGAACGAAGACAAACACTCACACTCACATGTTACAGGCACAAAGGGACGAAACAAAGCTGAACCCCAGCTTCGTTTCAACCACATCCACTTCACTAAGAACCCAAACCACCATCACTGGGTTCTTTAAGAGAAACCAGTGCTGTGTAAACTATGTTAACAGCTTTATGTGATTTGGGGGATTTGACAAATAATTATTCTAAAGTTCTGTGAGGTTTATCTCTGTGTTTACGCAGTCAAAACTCATTGTCTAATCTCAGTGTCAGTTTCCTATTGAAAATGGGGTTAAAGCAGTGTAAATAAAATATTATTATTATTATTATTATTATATATATAGGATCTGTTTCATCATAAGCTTTGTACACACTATAATTTAAAAGATTATATATTTAACTAGCGAGTGTTATTGGCTATGTGAGAGTTGATTATCTCTTTAATGCATTTCTCAGTTAACAGCTGAGTCTCAAATCTCCGCTTTAGGGCTCTAGCTGTTACAGATACTGAGGATAAGAGATGTGATAAGAGACTGGGCTGAGCAGGAGTCACATTGGAATTTAAAAGGTAATTAAAAGCACTCCATGAGCACCCAAACAGCCAGAGGTAAATGAGTGGGGCTATCATGGTGACCTTGACTCTCATGGACAACAGCTGATAGGATCCAGAAACGCTTTTACGAAGATGTCTGGATAAAAACCGAGAACACCAGCAAATCTGGAACTTTGACAGGATGAGTTCACACGATAAAGACGGATCAGATCGCTTCACTAGTGATTCTGTTGTAGAGAAGCGATAAAGAAACATTCATTATTATATGTTTCAATAATGCAGCTCTTTTTTTATTCAGCTTCACTTGCTTTTATCCCATCACTAAATCTTCCATTTCTCATTCGGTCTCACTCACTCACTTTGTCTTTCTCATTCTGTCTCCTCTCCGTTTGTCCTCAACAGTCCCGGCGCTGCGAGCCATCAGTGACCAGGAGAGTCAGGATGGTCTGTACAGTAAATGGCAAATGTTCTTGGCCTACATCTTCCACATCCTGCCGCTCAGCATCCTGAGTGTCGTCATCTTCACCTCCTTCCTATACTGGTCGGTACAAAGTGTGGATGAGTTCTGTGCATCAACCTCTCTGAGCGTTAACTCGTATTTTAACTCTCTGCCTGGATTCCTCTCAGGACGGTGGGGATGCACCCCGACACCGTACGGTTCCTGTGCTTCACTGCTGTGGTCCTCGTCCCACACATTATAGGTGAGCTGATACAAATAAGAGCTCATAAGCATTACAGCGATTTTCTCAATAGGAAAATAACAAGTGCTTATCTCTAAAGTTATTATCCTTTAACACTTTAATTTGTTTAATGTCATATTTCCAATGTTTCTGGCTGTGACTATGTCTCTGTTCTGCAGGCGAGCTGCTGACTGTGGTGTTACTGGGAGTGGTCCAAGACCCGAACATGGTCAACACTGGTGTGGCTCTGCTCAATATCGCAGGGATCTGTGTGGGATCCGGCTTCCTAAGGTGAGACACCAATATTCTTAATTTATTTATTAACTTGAAGTTACTTGTTTGCCAAGTCCTTGTCAGGTCTTCACTGTAAATAATGGTACTGACATGTCCAGTAGCACCAGTAACACACTTTCCTTTCCTCCTCCACTCAACAGAAGCACTAAGCAGATGCCGGAGGTCTTCCAGTGGCTCAGCTACCTGACCTTCCAGAAGTACAGCTGTGAGCTGCTCATAGTCACCGAGTTCGACGGACTCGACTTCACATGCAGTACGTTGTTTTTTTCTAACCCTGGGACCATCCGGTTTGTCCACCTACCATCCGAATGAAATGAGGTCGAAAATCATAGTAATTTTTACTTGATTAACTTGTATCAAAAGGTCAAACACTGTGTTCCAGCCGGTTCCAGCACGAGTTTTACTTTCATATGTTTATAAACACTGTTCCAATTTTTACTGTCACACAATTTTAAATACGGACGCTATTTATTTATTATTTATGGCCATAAAGTGATTGACATTCCATCAGTTAAAAAACTTTTACCTGCCATCATTGCCTAAAGAGAACACACACTTCTTTTGTATTTTCGTATTTATATTACTAGATGTACCTAATGAACTGGAAACTGAATGTAAGAAATTAAAGATTCAATATTGGCAGGCACCGATTTCTACTTATCAGTTTGACATTTTATCTGATGCTCTTTTTGAGATTGGTTTCTAGAGTGGGTTCATACTTCAAGGACACTTGGCAGGACACGCCGAGGGAGACTTATTGGCCTTGTGACGTGTTGTGTTGCAGATATTTCCAAACCGTTGCCAGGAGCCTGTCTGGTCACCCACGGCAGTCAGATCATCGATGAGGGCTATCCAGGCGCTCTGTCCAGATACACACTCGACTTTGTTCTGCTCTACTCCTTCCTCCCTGCCCTCCTGCTGCTCGGGATGATCAGCTTCAAGATCAGAGACAAGCTCGTACGTCACTAGAACCACAGACATCGACCGAGTTTTGTTCAGATGATCCAACGACAGATTTAAAGCACAGTATTTACAGTAAGACCATGTTGACTTACAAACACATCATCTGCATTTGCACTTAATCCTTTAACATTCAAGAAATATAACTGTATAGTTTTAAAGAATGTATAGTTTGTATATGTGTACTTTGTATACTTATGAGAGATTATGGCATTAAACCACCTGAGTGGTCCCAATACCAGCAAGTACCTTAAAACAACAGAGACAGATTGAACCTGCAGCTCTGCATAGTTCAAAGATGAAGTTTCTGACTGGAACAATCAATATTTCCACTGTTGTTAAATTACTGTTTTTAATATAAAAGTAAACAAAGTCTTTTAATACTATATATATCACCAGTATAATTCAGTCTACTTTGTATCAGAGGAATATTCACACTGTCAAAATGTCGCTCGTGTATTGCTTGTATTACTTTGTTCATATATTGTGATTATTGTGTTTTATTAAGAGACAATAATAGCTACAGTAATAATGTAAAATTGTTTATTTTACAAAACACATTTTATCATCACTAAACTGTAAAAGTAGTTTTGTAACGTTAAAAGAAAAAGTAGATGTGTACAAGTTGTATGAATCAACAAATAAGAAGAAAAAACAACAACTGACACCCTAGAAATAAATAATGCAAAAATGTACATGTGTTGTATGTGTGGGACCAAGAAGCTGATGATCTCTCAGGTCTCCAGTTCCAATCCCTTCCACGACTTGGCCGCATTTCTCTTATACTGATCCAACTCCTGAAAGACAGGTGCCGCCGACAGAATGAGAGAATCCTTTTTAAAAATTGCTAAAAACACTGAGATGCCTTAAAACTCATATGATATCACACTAATACTTATATATATTATAATAGTTAACACGTATATCTGCAGATTTAGGGTACTGTGTACATGTAGGTGAACACTTGCAGGACTCCTGACATTAAACATTGATTGAGGCTTCATCACGATCCATAGGTCACCTGGCTATTTTGATATTTCCGCTAGTTGGTCAAGTCTTAAAGGTACACAAGTTAAGACTGGGATTAGTTCATATAAAATATATCTGTTCACAATCTGTCCTGACATTCATATCTGTTTAAACTACTTTAATCTTTCCACTGAGGTGGAATAAACCTTTACTCCATTTCTCTGACTGGATCCCCAGAACAATCATCTGATGATAACATCCAATGGAAGAGCAGGATGAGCCAGAGTCAGTCACCGATAACGATGTACGATCTGTGTTTGTGACTTGAGCAGGTTACTGCAGTTCAAGTGCCAGAGTGTCCTCCAGCGCAGATCAACAGGATGACACCCAATCTCTGACTTTATCACCTCAGAAGATATCACAGGCTGTTAATGATGCGGCTGCAGGAACACTACTACCTACAGGATACTATCGGACAGAAGGTTACTTTAGAACATTAGCCTCGTTTGAGACAGAGGTGGTGAAGAGACAGTAGAAAACAGTGGAAAACCTTAATATCACAGCGAACAGCAGTGATAAAATATCACAGTACAAATATATAAATACAGGATAACAAATATACTAACTATAGGCCCCTTGCTTTATGGCTGAAATGTTACTCTGTCTCTGTTTTTATTAAATCTAACCACTTAATCAGCTAGAAAATGTGGCCCCATGTTATAGATGTAACTCTTCTTCATTTCTTCCTTTAGTGTTTTTTCATTTCTGTATAATTGATCATTAATAATTAATAGTTGTTTGACAAGTAGGTCAAAGGTCAAGGTCACACCACCGATAAGTAAACAGGAATATTTCATGAATACTGATTAATCTCAACACTAATTGCAGGAGCACATTCTGTCCAGATTCACTGGGGAATGATGGGTTTTATTAAAGTATTCAGAATTGTGCCGATTTAAAGTAATACTGTGGGGGAACATGATTGGTGGAGGTGTTGTACCTGGTCTTTCTGGGCTCTCATGGCATCAATCTGAGGCACGCTGTACTGTGGGTCTTTGGCTGGATCCTTTAGTTCCCTCTGTTCGCCGGTACTCTGATGAGACAGATTTAAATTTGACTGTGTAAAGACGCCCCTTGTTCATGTAAACAAGCATATTCATAATAGGTAATACTGAGTTTCACGTGCACCCAGTCAGTGCATGTGAATATGGCTGTTCTGTGTGAGGGTGTTAATGTTCTTCAGTTGCATTTTGAAAGACAAAGAGTGTCCCAGTGACTGAGCTACCTCTTGGGGGAAAACTCGCTCGTAGACTTTCTTCCAGAGATCCTTTGGGTTTTTGGCGTGCAGAGAAGTTATGTCCACATCAGCAGCAGGAGGACTGCCTAAAATAACAGGAGGATTATTTAACGAACAATTCAAGTCAGCCCTGGTTAAGTCAACAAATGTCCAGGCAGGTGTATGTCCGTCAATACAGCAAAACTTGGGAGCGTGCATTACTGCTTTTTACCACTGGGTGGTGCTGGTCTCACCTATTTGACTGAAGGAGTCAGACCCTTCTGGGATGACGAGAGGCTTGGTGGAGTCACAACACACAGTTTTCCTGGTCACATTTTAAAAAGGAAGAAAAACAACTAAAATTTTAAACTAGATAAAATGTGCAGAAACATATTCAATTTAATTTGTTTGAAATAATGACTTAGGTGTGAACTAATGTATAAACCATTTACTCCATTTGGGCTGGTCTCTTTAAAATCTTTCATAATAATGAAATGTACATACAAATGCTTGATAAATCCTATTTGTATGCTATATAATTGCTCATAGCCCTGCTTAAGTATAAATGCAAAATGCAATTGGGAAGTCCACCAAGTATTATTGACAGAGTAACTTGGCAGTGGCACTTCTTCATATTCAATACTAGTTTGAGCCCAATGGTGTGTAGTGCTCCTCACCCTCTGTCCACACCGAAGGCCAGGTGGGAGAAGAAGCTCTTGGTTTTTGACATGAGGCTCTCCAACTTGATGCTGGTGAACTGATGAAAAACAAATCGTCACAGGAACAGAAAGAAAATGAGTAAGAAGTGGAAACGTGGAGAAACAGCAGTCGATTGAATGGATGGAATCAATTGCAAGAGAAAACAAAAAAAAAAAGAGGACGGAACATTTTTAAACTCACAATTAGAGAGGCAGCGTAGTAGTGGGCAACAAAACGGAGCGTTTTACTGACCACTTTCCTCTTGTCAGAGTCAAATTCCTGCAAAAACAAACAGATGATATTACAACAGGCAGCAGCCTCAGTTTACACCTGTCTAACTATTAACTACCAAACTTCAACATCTTCTGTGCCTGGTAAAGCTGGGTTCATTCGTGTTATTTCAACAGAATGTGAAAGTGATATTGTGAAAGAATCTATTAGGTTTAAACTGTTTCACCTGAAAGATGTCATACTTGCTGCCAATGATGAGTAGGGGAACGGGAAAGGGGCTGATCAGCTCTCTGTCCTGGTAACACAGTTAACAGTGAAAACAGGGAAGAGAGAATAGGGAACACATTGACATGTTAGCCAGGACAACCTCCTAGACAGTGAGAGACATATCTGGGCAGGTATCATGTTTAAAAAATGGAAAGTGTAATGAGTCGATGTCTTACAGGATAATCTTTAGGTAAGACACGTGTTGCTGGGTGGACAGACGGCTGGTGTTTGGCCCCAGCTTTGGTCTTCTCTGCTTGTTGTGCCTGCGAATAGACTTTGTCCAGCTGAGCTTGGGCGGCCTGCAGCAGCTTCTCCATGGTTCCCCACAGGGAGTTGGGTTTAGACAGGTCCAGAACGAGGATGACAGAGAAAGACCTGGATATTAAAAAAGAGATTGTTGTTATTTATTTTACTGGCAGGACATTGCTGTTCAAAAAACATGCTATAAAAAAACATACATAATATCTAGAATATATACAAACAGTGTAATGTCAGGAATGTGTGTGACTGACATACCTGATGTTGGCAGGAGTGATGGGGATCTGGACCAGGTCTGACAGAGAGGTCCCTCCTCCCAGCTCCCACAGGTGAGCTATGTCTTTGGGCTGAAGGAGGAAAACCACCATGCTGTGATTTCAAGTCATTACAAGTTATGGTGAACTGTACACACGCTACAGTTTTACGCAGCATTGACTGTAAAGAAGTGGGGGGGATTTACTGATGGAAAACCAATTGTGACAGTGACCCACCAGCTGACAGTGAGCATGGTGCATTGTGGTAAGTGTGCTTGAGTACTGGGAGTTGCCATTAAACAGTTAGTTGTGTGTATTTATCCCATTTTAAAGAGACTAGACCAATCCTTCCAGAACTGACTACACCTCCTTACTGTGCTGTGTCCTCGAGCCCGTCTGCCGAAGGTGTATTCCAGTGCCAGGGTTGGCTTGGATGGCTCGTCCCTGGTGATTTACAAACATCGACAAACATATTGTTAGGCAACAGCTCAATCTATCCACAGACTTTGTGTCGTGTCATCATCTCCTTTCTCTGAAGAGGACAGTAAGACGTGGTTGAACCTGATTGAGGGCTATTGAGCAGAGACCACTACTGGACTATTTGAGTCTGTCCTGGGTGATCTGTCTCTTTGACATAGGTCTTCATGGAGGTTTTAAAGTGACGGTAGATTTCCTAGATTTGAGATGAGGGGCTGGTTATCTGCACCACACGTGTACTCACCTGTCCAGACACCGGAGGAGAATGGACGTTTTACCCTGTTAATAAAGCACAGGCGAGGTTACTACCAGTAACTTAGGTAGTTAAAAACAAAGGTAGCACAACCGTCTGTGGTCCGGGACGATGATGGAGACTCACCCCCGACTTGCTCCCCATCAGAAACACGCTCCTCTCGCTGAGCGTCTCTCCTCCGGCCTCCTCCCCGGCCTCCTCCCCGGCCTCCTGCCCGGCTCCGCTCTCCCGGTGGCGGACCTCGGCCGCCGCCTGCTCCCACAGCGTGTCGGAGCTGACGGACACGGGAGAAAACTCAAGCTTCCGACAATTTCTGAGAGAAAGTTACAAATAAACATGGAGGCGACCACGTGAAGTTGTTTTTTTTACCTTAATTTTGGCATCGAATTCGATATTTTTACTCCCAAACGTTGAGAAACTAGCTAAACGGCTACAACAAGGGGAAGCCGTCAGAAGCGTTGCCGCGGTAACGGCGCATGTTGATGGTGTAATACACTTTCTTGGTCGACGGGCATTGTGGGAAATGTAGTGCTTTCGTCAAGATATCACCTTTTATTGACAAAACAAGGATTTGGGGGCATTTTAAGTTATTAGAGTTCACTTTTTACTGTGCTCAGTTGATTTATTCAAATATTGATATCACTTAAAAAGCAGTTTACAAATGTTTACTTAACAACTCTATACCCTAGTGTTGTAAACTTCTAGGCACAAACTATGTGGAAACTTCAGGGGACAGAAGACAGATATTTTTAGTCTGGCTGCTATGAAAAGTAAAATCTGTTGCATCTTTTTGCTTGTTCGATTTTCTGTTACATGCAAAACATGTGTTAATACGTGTTCTCCCTCTGTTAAGTGTCATAGCTGATGCTTTTTAATCTCAGGTTCAAATGGAATTAATCTGATAAAATGTGCTTATTTGATGTGAAAGGACCTGAAAGCTGTTGTTGTGGTCTTTGCACTGAGATTCCACCTTGTTAGATTGATTTATAATTGTTATTAGTTCGAGGTATAAGACAAAGCAAAGTCAGACTGGGAATCCTCCTCTTTAATAAGAACGCAGTGATACATTTATTTTTCAGTAGCAGCAATTTCACTGATTTCAGGATCACAACAAGCTGCTGGAAATTAGGCACAATATTTCCATATGAAATGAAAACATTTAAATAACATTTGACAAAACACTACACATGAAACTACATAATCCAGTTTGCAGCACTGATTTCTTACAACAGAACAGCCGACACCAGCAGTGAATCAAGAACAGGCATTTCCTCATGTAGAGATGATCTTCAACTTGAAATGTTCTGGTTAAATAGTTTAAATTGCAGATGGATGACGGTGAGTCTCATGTTTTGGGCGAGAAAGATTTAATATGTCATGACTTTTTCCTGGGCTGGTCACAATAGGGGACATTTTCTAGTAGGAGGCTCTCTCTGGGCACGAGCACTGTGAAAGAGAAGAGTGAGAGAAAAAACTCAGCAAGTGCATATCATTTAAAAAGTCTGATTATTGTGATAGGTCTGAGAGATTTATGATGTATATTCTTTGCATAACACATGTTAGATTCTAGCATTAAAAAGGGCAGGGGAGGAGCAGAAGGTCATCATACGTAGCGTGTCATCTCCGACATGTTTCATTTGTAACACGGTCTGTCGAAGAACAGCTTCCACATCTGAGCCCATTTTGATCATCTGTAAAAGCAGAAGAGATTTTCAGGGCGTCCTGGACAAGTGGGAGGATTAGGGGACAACTGGGCCCCGCTGCACAAACATGTCAAATGTCCCCCATAAAAACATAGCAGCAGCTCCACTGTTTATCGTTTTCAGTGGCAGAATGACCATGAATCTAAAGTGCTGCTGTTGGTGCTTGAATTTTAAACTATTTTGTGATGATCTCATTTAAATCAGTGTAATAATTCTGTATCCTTGCGGGAGTCCTCACTTTTATGAATTATGAAATATATATTGTTGTATACTATATTGGACTTTTTAAATCAGCAGTTGTTATTTGTAAAATGACTCGGCTCAGGATTAGAGCAAAAATATAACCAGGGTTTCCTTCTTTTGATAGATTTCTTTCTATTACTTTCTAAAAAGAAATGTCTGGTATAGGGGCATCCTGACCCCTTTGGCCCCTGGGCCTCTGCATTGGAGACCCCCCTTCAGTCATCCTTGTGCAAGTCATGGCACTTCTGTGAATTTGAATTGGCAGAGTATAAATGCTGGATTAGAAACGGACACTGTACCTTCGCAATGTTTTCTCCTGACGTTTCATCTTTGTTTTTCCGGAACTCCTCATTGATCTTTAACTTTGCAGCTAATGGAAGAAACCACAGTTATGAAGTTGATGCTGCAGACCCTGCACTGAGTTATTCACTGTTTGTTAAAAAAAAAAAAATCAGACACAACTCACCTGTCAGTGCTCTGTTGTCGTCTTTGAATACAGTCTGCCTTGTTCTGTGCAGCGCTTTAAACACGCTCAGGACCTGCGTTCACACAAACAGTCACCTTACATGAACTGAAGCAGCCGTGGATATCCTCCATCTTCTCCTCAGCATAAAACTACACAATGTTGATTTACTACTGAAATCCTGATCAGCAATCTAACTGTACTTTTAATTATTTTAATAAGAATTAAATTAAAGAAAATGGAGGAAAAACAAAATGCATACTCTATTGAATTTGTTCACCTACGATGTAGAAACAAACCCCTTATAATAACAATAATAATACATATTATTTACATTACGCTTTAAAACAGTGCTCAAAGACACTTTGCATAGGTCATAACAGAGAACTCAAATAAAAGCGAGTAACTAGAGATATAAAATACAATAATCACACGTTAGAAACAGTTCAGAAGAGGTGGGTTTTACCATAAACACTAAATAAAGTACAGTTTAATGTTGTGGAGCCGAACCACAGCCTGGATTTTAGTGTCTCCAGCTTCTCCACGAACAAACCAACCAGCTGTTCTCTACATTTTGAACAAACATGTTCTCTCACTGCTGTTGCCACCTTCACTTGAACTCATGTGTTTCACTTGAATCTTCGTATTATCATGTTAGTGTGATTGTTTGTCGTGGTTTCCCTTGTCAGCTAATAACCTTTCAGCTGCAGATTTACAACAACAAGCAAACCGACGTGTCTGTGGTGAAACCTGCAGAAGGAACCACAGGGAACATTGTTGCAAACATGTTATTTCTTATAAAAACACGGCTCCTCACCTTCACGCGAGTCCCCATCTTGACTTCTTTAAACCCACTTCCGGGGTGCAGGAAGTATATTTGCGTCGACCAATCAGGGCGGACTTGTAAAAATGACGCGTTTCTGTAGTCAAAGCGCGTGCGGTAGTAGTTCTGCTCTCATCTGCGGCAACATGGCTGACGAAACGGCGAAAGCACAGATCGCTCAGCCGGGCGGAGACACGATATTTGGTAAAATCATACGCAAGGAGATTCCCGTGAAGCTCCTGTATGAGGACGAGCAGGTAGGCGTTCGATTTTTACACCGAGAGGAGGTTTGCGTGTAAAGAGTGTCACGTGGGCAGCGGGCACTGCAGTTAAGCTAGCTGGCGTTAGCTCTGCGCTAAAGTATAGAAGTGTGCAGTTCATAGTTTGCACACTGAGCACAGAAAGTAGTTTAATGCAGAGGAGGCAGTGGGAAGTAACATTGCATGAGACCCATGTTCCGTTTGCAGCTACTTCACATCTGCACACAGCTGGATCTCCACCTGACTATGACTCTGGGCCACGTCCCGTTTCCTGCAGCTAAACCCTGCATCAGGACCAGAATCCGGTTTTATTGCCAAGCAGGTTTACACATGCAAGGAATTCTCTGTGGTTATTATTTGTGCAAGTATAAATATAAAGATAGGAAACAAAAATTTGACATAAAAATACTTTTTGTGCAGAATGTTGTGAGTAAACACCAGAGACTGGATTGTGCCAAGTGGAGCTCATTAATTTGTTATTGTTCATGTGGTCTGTGGAATGAAACCAGTCAGAACTGGGTCACTGCAGGAATCTAATCTTTAAATGTGAAGCCACCGGTTTCATATTTAGACATAATAATAACTTATATTTGTATAGCCTTCAAGGGACCTTAGTTTACATATTTGACATATTTAAGGTGTCATAGTCAAAGACAATGACAGATAATATCAGACCAGGGCATATTCATATAGTTTTGGTTTCCCCTGCACTGTATTCATGCATTGTTAAATTTAAACACTTAGAAAAGGAGTGGACGTGTGACGCAGCTCCACAGATCATCCACACTCATGAGGTTATAATCAGGAAATACTGGTCCGGTCAGATTGTTGACAACAAGCTGACATGTGACATAATACAACACTGCTTTAAAACTGTGCAAGAGAGAAAAGAAAAATATCTGCAGTGTAGATAGCCTCGTCATGATGTGTAGTGGTTACTATGGTTACTGCACCAGGGTAGCTTCAGATGATGTATAAGTGCACGGTGGCATCTGGACTTGCTTGTGTTTCTTGAAGACATCTCACCTAAAAGGCCTCTTGGGTCCTTGGTGTCAGTGGCTGTTGACCCACCCTGCTATTCTAGGAGCCACCCAAATTGGGGTGTGGTTGGGTGTTGAGCTGCCTGGGGAGAGAACGCAGGAGTGGATTTGTAGGAGGCTGAAAGTCGGGTGATTATTTTTCCACGTTGGCAAAGATGGCTACTGTCCCTCCTCTTTCAAGCCATCTGTCCTCTCTCTTGCATCTTTGAGAGTCTGAATGCAACACAAAGATGCATAAATATGCTGTGTGTGTGTGTGTGTGTGTGTGTGTGTGTGTGTGTGTGTGTGTGTGTGTGTGTGTGTGTGTGTGTGTGTGTGTGTGTGTGTGTGTGTGTGTGTGTGTGTGTGTGTGTGTGTGTGTGTGTGTGTGTGTGTGTGGACCTAACACATAAACTTCTAAAGTGCCAGTCAAGGTACAGACCGAGTATTTATTGCATTTGTCACATCTGTCTGCAGAGGCTGACTTCTTCCTCTGAATTTGTTCTTCTGTGTTTCAGTGTGTAGCCTTCCCTGATATTTCTCCTCAAGCTCCCACTCACATCCTCGTCGTCCCTAAAAAGCCAATCGTTCAGCTGGCACAAGCAGAGGAGACGGATGCTGCAGTGAGTGTGATCCCTTTTACTTTTTGTTTTGTCTAACAACTTTCTATCAGTGGCCACTAGATGGCATCCTTTACAGCCAACGTAATGCTTGTCTGAACATCTAGTCCTTCATGTTTATTTGTGTCTGTTTGCTTTTCCACTGCGGAGTCATTCATAAATTCTTCTCTCTCTGTCTCTCAGTTGTTGGGCCACTTGTTGATAGTCGCCAAAAAGTGTGCTCATGATGCGGGTCTGTCCAACGGCTACAGAATCGTCATCAATGACGGGTGTGATGGAGGCCAGTCCGTCTACCACATCCACGTCCACGTCCTGGGT
Organism: Hippoglossus stenolepis; assembly: GCF_022539355.2. Classification (NCBI taxonomy): domain Eukaryota; kingdom Metazoa; phylum Chordata; class Actinopteri; order Pleuronectiformes; family Pleuronectidae; genus Hippoglossus; species Hippoglossus stenolepis. The sequence goes on along the minus strand of NC_061494.1, from coordinate 19,109,225 downwards.
GGACGCACCATGAAGTGGCCCCCTGGCTAACCTCCGCCACCCGGCACAGATCCATCCTGCCATCCTGTGCATGTCTGTTAGTCTGCAAACAAGCACTGTTCGATTTAGACTAAATCAAGTTGCATGTGAAACTTGACGTCACGTGTCAAAGGAAACCTGGGAAATCACTCATAGTAATAAAATACACTTCACAACAACAGAGAGAGTCGTGTTTTCTTGCTCTTGAATTGAAATGTTCAGTGTCCAGTCAAGTGAGAACAGAAACAAGTGAATGGCTCTGTTTTTATTAACAGTAAGAAACAATGCAGATAGTTGAACAAATATAAAACACATGAAACATCCACAAAATATTAAAACAAAAATAAATAAATAAAATGGTGTCTTTTCTTTACAAAAATGCCGAGAGAAAAAAACTGACACGGATCAGATGACACGTAGAATTTAACAAATAAACATGTACCTAGCATTCACAGTCCCCTAATTACAGTTTTTTTACTTTCTTTTTAACTTTTTTTTGATAAAATGGGACAATTAACACAATTAGAAGCTTTGTACAGACAGAATAGTTCCAGAGAGGAAAGGCAGTCACTTCAGATTTTCATTTATCAAACCACGTGACATTTGACGCAGCCTCTCACCGTTTCTTCACTATTTTTGTATGAAAACAAAAAAAACAATCTGATGTGCAAAATAAGATTTTTTTTTTTTTAGACAGCTACATCTTTTTTAGATCTTTTAATCAATGCCCTGCTCTAGTCAAAATGGGCACTTTGAGGCATTGAAAGACATTGTACAGTAGACGGAGAAGGAAATGAACTTGTATTCTGGTACCTAATTTCTGAGAAAATCTACTAACACACTGCCTTTAAGTCATCTTACTCTAGGACACAGACGAGAAGCTGGAGAGAGAAAATGAAGAGTCCCTGTGAAAATAAGGGAAGAGTTGATGAGAAAGAGTTTCACTTTACTGTTTGTAATTCTAACCTCACCCACTGGTTGAAACAGAACAAAGCACCTTCTGTAAATACACAGATTTAGTTTATCACCTCTGCCAAAGAGGTAATTACGTTTTCACTCCTCTTCATTTGTTTGTTTGTGTCGGCAGGATTACGCAAAAACTACCGAACAGATTTCCACAAAACTTGGCAGCAGGATGGGAAAGTGTGAGTTAAAGAAAACGTGACTAAGAAGTACAAAAAAGCCAATTGGAAATCATAGGATACTCGAGTGGGCTTTCTATAGCAAAAGGCTAAGAGCTGTGTCACAGATATGGCAGCGATGACTAAACTAGTGGTTCAATATATGAATCCATGATTTGTTGACTGACATTCAGAGAAAAAAGGTGAACTTCCATCTCAAATTTACAATATGAACTGAACTGTCCGCTTTTGCACAACAGATGAATTTCAAGATGGCTCTACTGTCTGAAATTGACAGGGTCAAGAAAATGGTGAACTTTGGTAAGTGATAATTTAGGCTGAAAATGATCATTGGTTTCCCAAAGGCTGTTACTATTCAGTTTCAGTGAGATCGACACAGACTTTTGATCTCTGTCCAGTACATGCTACTAAAGCGACAAACATTTTTTTCCAACTACTGGGAGGGAAAGGAAAGGGAAGGAGAGAGTAAAAGACAACTGGTGAAGGAGGCACTACAAGTCCTGGTCGATGATGATTCAATGGACGGACAGTTAGTCGTGAAATGTATAAAACTTTTGTAACTCTGCTAAATTTGTGAACGGATTCAGGACTGTTTATGTACTTTATCAGGGTGGTTACTTAAGGCTGCTGAAATATTCTGTGTACTAAAGAAGAGCTAATAAATTATTGCAGTGTTGCATTTCGTCATAGTTTAAATAAAACATCTTTTGTGAGTGTTATGTTACAATGCATTCTGTTCGTCTGAAATTACTGTATTAAAATCTTAAAAGTTGTCTGGTATATTATTTGATGGGACACGGGGGTTTACACTGCTACTATCGAGGATGTGTTTTAAGGCATGCCCTCAGTTTGGGTGGGGTCCTGACACGTGGAGAAGGCCAGAGGAGAAGACTGGAGGGAGAGTGGAGACTGTACAGCCACAGAGATCTGTCCACTGAGAGAGCCGTCAGGTAGCGTTATGTCCATCTTGAGGTCGGGTTGGCCGATAAGCGTGAAAAGGTTGGAAAGCTCACATGACAAATATCCAAATCAGTCACGGGTCAGTTTCTGTTCAGGGTACATCCATGGTGCCTCATTTGGGGTTTAGCCAGTCGAGTGGAAAGTTGAAGCACTTCTCTGGTCTCATCTGGCAACACTTCTGCAAAAATTATCTCGGTTTTGTATCCATAATGCTAGAGTGGTATAGTCAGCAGAATGGCAACTGTTCTGGCAAAAAAAAGTAAAATACCTGCCTCCTTGCTGTTAACACTGATTTATGAGCCACCAGAACTGCAGTCCAGACTCATGTTTATTCACATAACCTGGATTTCAGGGAAAGTTCAAGTTCACTTCTGTGCGATGGCCTCCTCTCCACTCGGCCGTATGCGCGCGAAGTGCATTCCGACTCCTGTTAACCCCAGACCCACAATGGGCTCTCGAGCAGTTTCCTCTTTGCTGGCAGATGAAGCCTGAACCCTGGCGGAGGCTGTTGATCCTCCCGGCCCGGGGAGGATCTCCGGCAGTGATTCTTTGGCAGGGGTCACAGACCCAGGGCTGGTGGCAGAGGGGAAGGTTGTTTTGGCGGTTAGGGGCTTGGTAGGGGTGGTGGGGCTGGTCAGGCCGAGGCTGGCCAGGGCATCCAGTGTCCCATCTGGGTCAACCATGACATTGATCACTGAGAAAGAGAGAGGCACAAGTCAATGAAGTGAAGGCTTTGTGTTACAGTCACTGTACAATTACTGCAAAAAGAAACTTTGGATTTAGATTCAGAATTTAAGAATGAAACCTTTTTGTTACTTTCTTTTCCTACAGGAACAAAATGTTACCTTGAAGCTGCTTTTCAACTCTCTTCAGTTCGAGCAGAATTGAGGAAATCTCCTGCGTGACGTGAATAAAAAAAGAAAGAGATTAGCTTCTTATGTCACTTTGCTTTACTGGTCATGATATATTGATCCGACAGACTTCTTTACCTTATTGGAGGTTTTCAGGAGCGGCATGTCACTCTCCGATCGCAGTTTGTTTTCAATTTCATCCCAGTTTCTGTCTTTATCCTTAAACAAAATCCTGTACAGAGGAGTAACAAAGAAGAGCACACGTGTTCACTCACAGAACAAATCAACACACTGGGACACTCAGGAATTGATGCACGGTATATACACATGTTTTAATATCACAAAGTGCACTTACCTGATTTTTCCTGCAGTTTTGTCGACAGAGTTTCTGATTTTACTGGACAGTTGAGAAACTGAATTGAGCAGCAAGCTGTCCAACACCGCCTGAACCAAGAGGAAAAATGAATTCACTGTGACATCTGACAGCCTGACAGTGTTTTAGTGAACTCTGCATGTTTGAATATTTGATTGATGTGACGTGTTGCCTCTCACCTCCTCCCGGTTCCAGGTCCGTCTCCTCAGAGCTCGGGGCTCCACGCGTTCAGGAGCATGGGGGCGGAGCTCCACTGGCTTACCGTTGATCTCCGGTGCCTTATTGGTTGAAATTACAGGCGGGATCTTCCTGAAGTTGAGGCTCTCATCAAACACCCGATCCACCAACTGGATACAAACAACAAATGAAGAAGAGGAAACTTACAGAAATTTCTATCCACTGTTAGTCCATTTTTCTATAATAGAGTTAATTTTTCTATAATAGAGTATAATAGAGTTAGTTATAATAGAGTAGAGATTTTAATCCTAAAAGAAGAATGAACAGGTAGATGAATTAAAGATTAGCAGAAGGGATTAATAAATGAAACCTCTCGCAGCAGATGCAAGCTGGTAAGTAGCAGAGAGGCCGTTTTGTCCAAGCAACACAGGAGGGAGGGCAAAATCATAAATGAAGCACACACAGTAAGAAAATGATAGAAGAAGAAAAACGGGCACCTTTCTCATGCTCTCCTCTATGTCCGGCTGCGTGGAACGTGCAGGGCCTACCTCTTCCCGAGTGTCGATAGCTGATCCCGGGGTGGTGGCGGCGGTGCTGACGGTGGTGCTGGGTGCCGTGCCGGATGAGCTGACCGAGTCAATCTCGCCGGCCACGTCGTGGATCTCACGAGCCAAGACGGCCAAGTCCTTAGCCAGGTCCTGGCTGATCCTACGCACACAGGGGAATAACCTGTTTACCATCAGACAGGGTTCTTTAGGAATCAGCACAGACATCTGATTGAACAATTGAAACTTGAATACAAAACCAATAATCAAACATACACATCAAGATAAAAGTTAAACCATCAAGGACGGTTACAACATCAATTAACAGATCAGTCTAATTCAGATCAGCACAGATCAATACCTGGCTATCTCCTCGCTGTGCGCGGTCCAGTCCCTGATGTACTCCTCCTGCTCTTTCATGCGGTGTTTCATCCCCGGACCCGTCGTCACGCCAGCGCCTGGACTCGCGGCGGTGCTGAGCCTTGAGCTGCGGTGCGGGACGAGGTGATGAGGCCGCACGTGGGAGCGTCCTCCGTGCTTCGGAGAGTTCCGGTTGGAGCCGAACTCTTCCTCTGAGGTGGAGCCATACTCCGGTGGCAGACGTCTCCATCTGCTGCTACTGGACACTGTGATGGTAACGGCAGGGAAAGACAGACGTCAGTTAATATTGCAGTGATTCATTCCATTTTAACAGCTATTACTCATGAAGTTAATAATGAGCTGGTGAACATGAGAGGATTTGTTACCAAAGGAATCCCCCAGCAATAACTACTTTACTCTGACAAAACTCAAAAAAATGGGAGCAATAAATAACAAATATTATAGTGAGTAAAAGCATCTCTTTTTTGGTTTAGTTATTGTTAATGGACATGTAAAATAAAACCACACTGAAAACAATAGAAACAGCAGCAAACAGAGACTACTTGAGTTCATCTAAAAACTCCCCAGGCAGCCAAAACAAATGCTTCAAACAACATAAAATCTTGAAGAGCCAGGACGTGTTAATCAGCTTCAAATCCATGATGAGACAACGCCATGCTCTATCAGTCTCTCAGGAGTAAAACGGGACAAGATTAAAGTGTCTTGAATAGAAATTGAAACAACGTGCATGGGGCATTTTTCCAAAACCAAAAACCTCTAGCTCAGGGGTTTTGTAGTTGTAAAATGTTTTACTAAAAAAGGAGTGAGTAGAGCATTTGGGTCTTCACATTACATGATGGATTTAAGGAGGGAGACAAAGTTAGCACTGCAACATATGCTAGAGCTGGGTCATTGCACTTCAACTTTACTCAGTGAAACCTTTCTTTTATACTACAAGCTATACTTTTAAATTTACATGTGAAAAATATATTTTAAATTCAAGTATGTATTATTCTTAACAAAGGACTTTACATAAGCTGAAATTCCTTGTGTATCTATCACCTTTCAACTAGTCAAGTCAAAATTGGATAGAAAAACTATTCACGCTAACATGAACAATCTGCTTTTTCCTTTTAGTGAGATTGGTGGCAGCTTCTATTGGTGTGACCCAGGTCTGACACACAAACACACACACGGTCCTAGCAAGGCTCTACAGTTCTGGTACAGTACCCATCAGCTCTTCCTCTGCATCACCACCCTCAGGTTCAGGCTGAGAGCTCTCTGGACGATGAAAACCAACGCACAAGACGGTCACAACACAGGTGAAATGTTTGAAGACAAATGTTTGCATGATGACACAGTAATGAGGTATACAATGATAGAAGCCTAAGGTAAACAAACTTTTCCTCTTCTCCTTTTTCCTATAATATTGGAACAAATCTAAACAGGTTGTCTGAGTGCTCACCTGTGGGCGAGCAGTATCCAGCTGAAGTGGTCTTAGGTTTGGTCTCGTTCAGTTTGGACACGCTGTTGGCCCTCATCCTGGGTGTCAGTCTGCTCTCCGTGGGCGTGGATGAGCGCAGACCCAGACGCAGAGCGGTCTCAGCCGACAGGCGTGGCGAAGAGGTGGAGCTCCGGGTCATTGTACATTCAGAGTCACTGCGGGCTGAGATGGAGCCCAGACGGGTCCTGCGCGGCTGAGCCAGCATGTCCAGTCGAGACAACCCCTTCCGACCAGACGGCGGCTTAGAGGTGGAGCTGGTGGTGGACACCTCAGAGGCCACAGACACCCTGTCTGCATCAGCCAGGTCCGTGTCAGATGTATCCCCCAGCCGTGCTCGGCGAAGAAGGGAGGCTCTTGTAGGCCTTGGCTGTGGCAGTGAGGCCTGCTTGTTCATGGAGGAGGCTGTGCCTGCCTGGAGCGTGCGGCTGGTTTTGGAGGAACCACTGGTGGAGTTCTTGGCAGACCTGCTATCGTGTTTGGAATGGAGGGCATCATCGAAGCCACGTCCATGCCCCAGCGGCCCAGAATAGGTCTCCTGGTCTGAGGAGAGGATATCAGAGATGGGGAATGAAGAAGTCAGATCATCATCAGTGAGATCCTGTGAAGGTTGACGGGCTCTGGAGGAAGCTGAGGATGGCTGAACAGAGCGTCGTGCATCAGTCCGGCTTGTCGTCTCCACAGTTCTTGGTTTAGTCTTCCTGTCCAAGCGCTCACGGGCACTTACATTGGTGACGCTGGTCTTGGAAGCAGTGCTCACGTTGCTCTTCTCCCGGTGCATGCTGCTAAAGGAACGTCGTTTTTGTCCACTACCAGCTTTCCTTTCTGCCTCTCCTGCTGCATGACTAGCTGTACTGGCTGTGTCTACATCTGACTCTGGAGAGATAGAGTCAGACCGGAGGGGGAAGCCAGTACCTGAACTTTTACTACCCTTCTGGTCTAGTTTGTTTTCATCTCTCAGTTTGGCCTCCAGGAATGCCATGACAGCTTCAGTGTCTTTGAGGAGTGTAGCAGTATCCATGCTACTCACAGAGTCACTGCGTTCGCGCCCATTGCCGCCTCTGTTTATGTGTGGGATGAGCTCTGCAGGGACATTAGCGCTGGGCTTCTCAATAGTGAAGCTGCCCTGGCGTACTAGAGGCTTCCCTGACTTGTCTTCTCCTGACCCTCCTCCTTTCCTCTCCTGTGACCTCTTTCTCCGCTCCGAGCTGCCAGAGTTTCGAAGAGGAGCTTTGGACGGAGAGGAGGTGGAGCTTTGTTTACGTTTACTTGTCATCTCACTGCCTTGCTTGGGAGTTGGAGACGCCCCGTCTCCCTTGTTCTCTTTTTCCTGTGGTTCAGTGTCCTGTTTCTCCCCAATCTCAGACCTCAGCGCTTTGGTGCTGGTTTTAGCCCGGGGGTCATCCAGAGGGAGCTGAGGCAGGGTCCTGCGCTTGCGGTCGGTCAGACTGGAGGAGGATTCGCCTCTGCTGAGGGATGCACCGGACTCAAAGGCATCAACTCCTGAAGAACAAAAAGAAAAACTCAGCTAACTGAGATGCAAGATTCATATAATTTAGAAGCACATTAAAGGGATTTCAAATGGAGCTTTAAATTGAACATGCTTTTAGGTTTGGGACATTTTGAAGGAAATAGTTTATTTGAAAACTTACAATGAACATTTAATTTAGGCCTGTTCATACTCTGATAGTCAAGTGACACTGTACCTTGCTCTTTGTGCACAAAGGCTGCCGTCTCTCCTCCCGACCCCTCTGGGTCTGTCCTGGTGTGATTGGCAGCTAGACTGGCCCACTGAGAGACCCAGCTCGAGTCTCCAAGAAGAGCCTGGGGGCACAAGAGAGGGAGGTGAGGGGTGGAGCGACAAGAGAAATGGAGACAGGGGTGAGAAAAACAATATACAATTATGAGTTCATCTGAAATGTAATACATGATGATGAAGAAGATTTATTTAGAGAGAATGAACGGTATTAGTATTACGACAAAGTCATGTATTTGTATTTTACATGGAAATCAAAATCTGTCTAGTTTGAAACTCCTTGGGAGCCTCAATCTGATTCTACTTTTAGACATTCACATTCTTATTAAAGTCCACATTAATCACTCTTGATTACCTTTCAAGACAGTTTTAAGAAAAGCTGAACGGTTGCTCATTTCATTTACAGAAAGGGTGTAAAAGACTTTCAGTGCTCGTACGCAGTCCCCTCCCCTCAGTCTTGTGAAATGGCCTGAGGGCTGAGCATGTGTCTCCTCATCTTAGTATGATCTAGGTCAGTCTCTGGTAAGACTAGCCTACTCCCATTAACAGGCTAGAAGAGTAGTGGTCAAAACATGGGAGTGTTGATGAAACACAGCCATGAATCTTAGTTTCCCGCTCATGGAGTCTTTTAATACACTCGACTATGAGTCATAATGACACATAGGGAGTCAGAGGTCACACAATGGGATTTACCATATACAAACTAATTAATTATTATCATTATTAAATTATACGAATTAATCATCTTGGGAAATGTCAGTAATGTTGTGATGGAGACGCTGGTGTATGGGTGAACATCTGTCGTGCAGAGAAATGCAGATAGAGAAAGAAAGAGGAACATGGGAGAAATAAACTAAAGATTTTAAAGAAGTAGAAAAATAACCTGGACACATAATCTGTTAAAGAACAGTTTTCTACCTCTTTGCCCGTCTCTCTGGTCTCCTTTCCTTTTCCTTCTCCTTTCAGGTCGGAGAGAAGAGAGGAGTCTTGGTTCTGCTGAACACCGAACACCTAAAAACAGTTGAAATAGAAGAAAGAAACAAAAGCGATCAATGGGGCAAAAGATTATCCTAAAGTACAATGCCTGCAATTATGTATGTATGTAGTGTCATGATGTGAAATTACTCTTTATTCTGTTAGAAGCACTGTAGCACACTTTATAATGAAAATGAAGTGCCCTTGTGAGATATAAACACTTTGTTAATATTATTCTACAGTCCTCTTGATGAACAAAAGTGAACTGGACAGCCAGATGAAGATGCTGTTGAATTAAAACAACAATCTGCACTTGATAGTTGAGCACCATGGCAACGAACACACACGCACATGCACACACACACACACACGCACACACACACACACACACACACACACACACACACACACACACAAGAGCGGACAGACTGTGAGCAGTGTGCCAATTAGTGTCAGTTAATTACAGGAATTAACATAACAATACTTCCAGTTTTGGATGTAATGCACTCAGACTAACACTGACGAGAAATACACCCCACTAATTATATCCCTGCTCCTCTGAACATAACACCTGTATAGAACATGTAAATGTAAACGTACCACTGCAAGAGGATGTTTAGTAAAGTTTAAATTATGTCTGAGTGTCCAATAAACTTTATTGGACATTTAAGGACGTTCTTTTTAATTCCTACATTACTTGTAATGATGCCCAAAAGTAACGTTTATTAAATCTTCCCTAAAACAAACACAACTATCTCTCTCTCTCCTCTCTCTCTCTCTCTCTCTCTCTCTCTCTCTCTCTCTCTCTCTCTCTTCTCTCCTCTCTCTCTCTGTCTCTCTGTCTCTCTCTCTCTCTCTCTCTGTCCCATTCAGTCATGTGTTCTGTGACCTTCACAGAGCTCTGTACAGGACAGAGGCAACGGTAGTTGTGATGATAGTTGTTCTGCCTCCCTGGAGCCTCGTTTGATAAAGCAGGACAGTGCTTGATGGAGCAAGTCTCTCATGGCTATTACAGAAGCATTAGGTTTACCAGGGAGGCGGAGAGGATGGAGTGGAGGGTAACAGAGAGATCGTAGGTTTGTTTTAGTGGAAAAAAATTAAATAGTCTCAGGTGACTTGCTAACCTTGAAAGTGCCATTAAAAGAGGTCATAAAAGACTATTACATTCTCTATGGTCTGTTTGTGTTGGGTCGAATTCTTCACTTTATAGTCACTGCAGAATAACTCTAAGTGATAATCAATGATAATTCAAATACTTTAATTACTAGTAATAAATATAAACGGATTTAATGAATTATTCACCCTCTTTGTAGGAAAATAATGCAAAAGCAAATTTTCAATCTTTCAGTAGTTTCCAAATACATGACATAATGTTGTAAACTAAAAACATTGCAGTCAAGACAAGGTTTGTGTACAGAAGCAGTCCCACTTGGGAAGGTAGTGGCTGACATCTGTCTACATTCCTACCTTGTCTATCATGCGCCTGGCCTCCTCTTCCTCTGGGTTCCTGTTCTCCAGTTCGATAGTGTAGGTCCCCTTATCACTGTGGTCATCCTCTGCATCTCTAGCTGTCCCTGCTCCTCTCCCCACGACTGAGTTGTCCTCACTGGGGCTGGTGGGGCTCCCTGTCGCCAGCCCGGTACTGACTGAGCTCCGACCGATACTCAGGTCCTCAGACCTCTGCTTGAGCAGCACACGGGCAGCGGTAGGAGCCCCGGCAGTCACTGTGGCCGGTATTGGAGCTGGGGTTTTACCTAGCAGGAACAAGCAGAAAAACATCTATTAGAAAAAAAACTGATTAAATGTCAAAGGTGGTCTCGATGTGAACGAATGACAAAGCTACTAAGTAACATGTTTAATTATTACTGCTTTTTTTGTTACCTGATTCTGAGGCCGTGGTAGCAGAGGTGGAAATGCTGAACACCTTAGGATGCGATGGAGGCTGAGGAAACAGTCCCTCTCCTCCAGCTCCTCCCCCCAGCAGGGGTGCAGTCTGGGAGAACGAATACGACCGGCGCTTGCGATGGTTTTCCTCGTCGTAGAACTCAATCATGAAGGCAGTGCGGGGGACAGATCTTTGGGACCCGCTCACTGTTACACTCCCACCTACTGCTCCTGCTCCCACGTGGCCTTGTGCGGCTTTCAGACGTTCCTCAAGGGCGAGGCGGCGGTTGGCAAAACGAAGGCCCACTCCATTTTCAGAGTCACTCTGGGTGCCATCTTCATGCTTGCTGCCTATGAGGGATATAGAATAAATGGCAGATTAATTACTACCTACCACGCACATTTTATTCAACAAAGCGCTTATTATCAAATGTTTCTTATGACACTTCATAACATACAACAGTAAAGTGGAAGTTTGTTTACCTGGGTTAGTTTTAAATCCTATTAACAACAACTGAGGCCCCAATACTTGTACTTATAACCTGTAGGATGTTACATTAGCCAACATTATAGAATTCATATTTTAACATGTGTAAACAATAAGCAAAGCATAGCAACAGGCAGCAGCTGTTGTACATCAACAAAGATACAATGCAGCAGTATTGTGCAGTACAACAATGTGTGTGGCTGTTAAATCTAATTCAATTAAGCAATCAAGAGAAGGATGCAGACAAACGTCCCATACTGACCACAGCATAGAACCACATCATCCTGGAAGCACTTCCATTGTGGACACAGCAACACGAAACAAATGTCTGGGAACCGTTACAGATCCAAATCTATAAACTTTCAGCTGAGGCCTGATTCTAATTAATCGACTGTCATAACAGATTGTAAATTCACAACGCCTGGCTCACCCACCACAAAACGGCTATTCCTACGTTTTCATGAGTCAGGGTCACATCAGCCTGTCCTCTCAGTGCGATGGCAGACAGAGTGCAACACTAATCCAGACATGCCACCCACACAGTTACTGGCCCTGCCTACTTCACTGACAGCAAGAGAGAGGGGGAGAGAGAGAGAGGGCAAAGAGGGGGAGGGGAGGACGAGAACTTGGAGGGGGAGTAGCAGGCTGGGTGTAAGATAGTGTGTAAGTGGTCGTGTGTGTGCATGGGGGGTGATGATGATGGGGTTTCAAGGATAGGAGGGGAGGTGACAGGAAAGAGGGGAAAGAAAAGGGGAGGGTGAACAGGGAGGGAGGCTGGGGGGAAAAGAGAAGGGTAGATTGGAAAGGGGAGAAAGTGGATTAAAAAGGACAATGGAGAAAACTGAGTAGAGAAAGGGGGAGTCTCTTAATTGCTGGACACTCAGGATACAGCGTTGTGCCACTAGAGTTGATGGTCATCCTACAATCAGCCAGTCAGTCAGTTCAGGAGCAAACAACAAGCCAGTCAGGGCATCAGAGAGAGGAGGGGATGAAACACCACGTGACTGGACTGTTGTGGATGAGCATCAGAAAACACTGAACCCACAAAAAAACCCTGCCCAGCGTCTGATCCAGACAAATATCATTTATATCGCAGCTCACTAGCAGAAAAATCATTAATTCAAGTGAATTCAAGTATTAACTCAACTTGGTGCACTGGAATGTTCATGCTGGAGAGACTATATAACTGATTTTTCACCATAGCTACAATGCGCAAGAGATAAGTTCCGAGAAGCTGACTTGTCCATTAGAAAAGAGAACATGCTGTACTGCTCTCATGGCTGAGCTGACCATAGTGGCTTGCCTGGGGATTGTTGAATCAGTGTGTTTTGATGTCACTGCACTTTTTGTCTTGCTAACCTGATCGTTGAAGGACAAAGTGTTGGGGAATAATGGCGGAAATTCATGGACTGTTCCACACTCGAAAATTAAACCATTTGACAAGGCGTGACAGTGGTCGAATTTAGAGGGAAGTGGTGTATCAGCATATCACATTATCACCGCAATAAGTATTTGCACTGTCTATTTATAGGGAGTATTCACTGATTTTAAACGATAATCAGTTTATCTGCCATAGTTAGTTCTACTCCATCAGTGGAATCAGTTGATTCATGTATTTGGTGGAGGAACTTTATCAAGTCTAAGAAATGTCACGAGGATTTGTCTCTGCTTGGGCTGCGAAACTAAAAAAAAGGAAATTGAAGAGTCTAGTGAAAGACAATATGCATAACAGGAATTGTAAGGTTGAATAGTATTGGAGCTTGACTCTCACAAGTCCTCCAGCATAGAACAATATTAATCACTGGTGTTCCCCCTTTCAACAGTCTTTCTCCACTGGGGTATCACAATGACTCTGTGGCCTTGGGCATATTCTGCAGCTCATTTGTCACATTCCACCAGCGCCCTCCTCCTCCAACCTTCCCTGACTTTTATCACCGGTTGAAATTTGATAAAGCATGCACTTCATTAAAGAGAAAGAAAAAGACGGCATACGAGGAACGAGAAAGGAAAGCAGCGGTGCGCTACAGTGGCTCGAGCAGATCAGCAGATAAGACCTTGAGATTGAGGCAGGTCTTTCATGCTATGTGCCCCAGACAAAGGAGCCGTTGGCAAAGGCCAGCAGAGAACAGAGGTGTCTGTGAGAGTCCAGTGCTCTGCCCCGCTCGCCCCACCATGACTCACAGTGGAGCTGGCCTCTGCCTCTGCCGCTGGCTGCATGCACACACACACACACACACACAGACACACACACATGAAACTGAGTACTCGACACAAGGATGCACTTACTTGACATGCATACACAGCTGCACAGGCAAACCTCAAATATACTGCGATCGTACAATACAGTGAAGTAGTAAAATACGCATATATAATATTCATGTTCAACCCTTGTCTATTTCTTAATTTCTTCCTGCTACTGCAAATAATATCAGTTGTGCATGAAGTAATTATCATTTATCAACTCACAGAAAATAATCTTTTCATATTAATAATTAAAAGATTATTAATCTCAAAATCTTTTCAGGTCAAACATTTAAATCCTTGCAATGATCAAAATCTTATTGGCAAGGAAAACGATCAGATTTTCAGATGTTACCACAACACACGCACGAGGGTTCATCTTCCAGAACTGATACTGACAGTTTAAAGATGAATCCTCTGCAATGCTCCATACAGCAAGAAAACAAAGACTCACCATACTGCTTAAAAATCAAGAGCCGTGGATCAGTTTCCTCGCCAAACCTCTGCCTCCCTCTCTGCCTAGTACCTCGATGACACACCCTACGCACATCTCACGTGCGTCCTCTCGCACATGCTGCGCTGCTGCTCTGCAGATCAGCACTGAGCATGTTTCAAACACACACAATCATGCAGCAAACACAGACTCGGCAAATTTCTGCCACACAAATGCACACAAGTCAGCGCTGAGACGAGCCTCTTGTACACGCTCCTGCAGCCATCACACACACACACACACACACACACACACACACACACACACACACACACACACACACACACACACACACACACACACACACACACACACACACACACACACACACACACACAGATGTTCACTGCGAGTTTTTGCCCTTTCTAAATATATATCTTTATTCTTTCTTTCCCTGCCATCATTTGCATCACTGTTTCTATAACAACTACTAAAAACTGCTCTCTCCCTCTTCTCAACTTCCCTTTCCACTCACACTGCAGTCCAGGCAACGAGCTTCTTTCTCTCTTTCTCTCACTCTCTCCCCACCTCCCTTTCTCCATCTTTGTCCAATCAACCTTTGCTGTTAATTGCTGCTCTCAGCATTACAGTGAGGTTCTCCTGCTGTCCTCGCTCTGTCACCCATCTCCTCCTTGTGCTTGTTTCACTGTACCTCAGCCGGCAGCTTTCCATATAACCGTCCACCTGTCCTCTATCCATCCCTCTTCATCCTCTCCCTCCCTCTATGCCCCCTTGATCATCCCTCCTTTTCCTTGTCTGTGGTTCTTCTTTGATTCCTTTAATCCATTTTGCAGGCTCTCTTCCTTCATCGACTAATCACCATCTCAAAGACTGCAGAGTCTAGCAGCCCCAAAGTCAGTCAGACATTCAGTTAGCACCACAGTCATCAATTAGGTGAGCCACTCTGTCAGCCAGTTGTCATGCATGTTCTGCTACGTCCATCTACTGAATTAGCTTCCCTGCCCTGCGCGGTTTCCTGACAGACTTCCACTTCCATCATCTCCTGGCTGCTGGTCCCTCCCCCATACATGTCAACAGCATCATAAATTGGCCTCCATTTAATTAACTCATGACCAGCGTGTAGTCTACCATAGCTTAGCATTAAACTTGAACTCTCTTTACTAACAGCATAAAGCCTAGCATGGCTTTGCTTTGTCTGGGCCTTTCTTACAAAAAACCCTGGCATGGTAAAAAGAGAACCAAGAACCATCACGACAAATGTGATCTACAGTCAGCAATTTCAAACCTTACCCCAAAGATACATAGCAACAAGCCCACAGAGATATACAGAGAAGATTCAGATGTGCACAATGACAATACGTAAGAAAATAAATCCAACAAAAAGCTGCATCTGAAGCGCTTCTAGTCAGGTATTAACTGCCGTGAAGTAGTACATGCATAGAGTATGTGCTCCTCACTGGATAATGTGTCTGTAAATGGTGAAAAAGTGAAATTCAATGGGGGCTGTGCTATGCTACTCATGCTAAGTCCTGTCATTGGCTGTCAGAGCACTAGAGGAGTAGATAGGGGTTTAAATGTTTCTGTCTGGTAGCTGCTAATCCCCCGGATTGGTTACCACAGCCAACAAGCCCTGCTCCTAACAAAGAGTCCACACAGTCTTCACATAGTTGAGGAACAGACAAATGGAAAATTGAGACAGTGTGTAAAATCATGTATTATTAAGGTGTGATCATTATTCTAGTTAAATAAGGGATAACTCAAAAGGAAATGTTATTGAAGAAGGGGAGTAAAGAAGGATGGACCAAATGAGAGAAGAACCGGGTACAGCAAAAACTTTTAAACAAGCTGTAGATATAGAGATATTAAAATAAAATAACCTCCACCTTTCAGTCTTTTGAGATGGACCGGCACGTCGCTCTTGATGCTCTTGCTGTCGTCCTCCGTTGACTCGCTGCGCACCAGAGTGGGGTCGTTCTGTGCCAGCCAATCGGCCACTTTGCTCTCTGATGCCATCATAGCCGCTTGAAGTGTGCTCAAGTCCCTCCCTCCTGCGCCTCCACTTCCTGCTCCGCTCTTCTTAGAGCGTGGTCTGTGGTGGTCAGCTGTGAACTTTGACACGTGGTCTTTGATGGTGACCTTCCCTGGAGAAGTGCTGTCAAACTCTATGGTGAAGGAGGCATGACCTTGAGCTGTGGAGCAGACATCGCAGTTTTGTTACTGTGTCAGTCAATAATACTAAATAAAAGAATGATGTGACGCTCTCTTAAAAAAATAGATGTGTAAATGTGACTTCTTGGTATAATCAAAAGCACATGGATGTTTTTCCAAATATAATAAAAAGTTGAAGATTGGTCGCTCTCTTTCTGCACAGGACACACAGTGACTAGTCACTTCTTTCTTTTTTTACAATAAATCGGAATAAATTAAAAACATATTTCACCTGCAGCGCTGAGAATGTTATTGCCCTCTGTGTCCTTAGTGGGAATCTCATGGATGCCGTTATCGGCCATGTGACTCTCCTTGGTAGGGATCTCACAGTATATGGAATCGTGGGCGGGGGACGCATGAATGCCGTCCTCTTGCGCCTTCTCCCCTCGACGTGCCTCTTGGCTCTCTGAGTTTAAAAAAAAACGTAAAAGCATTGGAAATTTTTATGATTTAAATTTTGTTGTTTGTGAGTGAGACTTTCATATTTGTAGCAAAGCAAGAAACTGTTTAATGTCCAACACAAAAAGTGAAACTACGTGTCATCCCTAAGCTTAGGAGTAGTTATAGGAATATTATCTTCTTCTATCCAAAATCTTGAAATCATGAAACTTACATTAATCAGTTGAATAAACATCCCAGTGCTGAAAAGCCACAGTGACAGATGATATCTAAGATTCAATATCAGAAGCTTGAAGTTAAAGGTCAACATATTATTTCAATCAGACTTACTGTCTCCTTCGTGGGGCAGACACACACTACAAATACAATGTAGACATACACATAGAAGTACGTTCTGTCTCTCTTTATCTCTCTGTCTTTTTCACTGTCTCTCAGAGATATAGTCACTGAGGACACTGTGTGCTCTGGTTCACTCACAAAATGAAGTGCTTATTTTCTCATCTGTTCATATTAACAAACAGAGCCTCTGTGGGGTCTGAATATGATAAATGATGCTCTCAGAAATTAGAGAGGCCATCTGCTTCATGTTGGGGAGCAAACGCAGGAACATATGGCAACTGGCAAACGAGGAACAAGAAACAGAAACTGACTTTGCAGAATACAATAACAAGAGAAAAAATAGTGAGTAATAGATTTTAATATATATATTTTAGATATATTTAAAAAATATGACTTAAGGACAAAGTGCAATCTTCTGAGAAACTGAATCCCTAAATTAAAAAGCCTGTTTTCCACTCGGAGTCGTCGTTGAAACAGGATCAGCGGATGCCAGCATAAGCTGCTCTGCAAGTTTGGGAGGATTTACAACATGGATTTTTAAAAAAAAAGGGGGGCAAATATGAGGTAGATTAAATATGTTGAATGATGTTCAAGATGCAATGACTGAACGGAGAAAGCAATACCACGCAAAACATTTTGAACTTTTATATATTGCGGCAGGACTGTGTTCACATTTCCTCTCTAAAGAAACTCAGGGGGGTTTAAAACAAAACCAAAACAACCATGTACACCATAAACCACGATATGGTGTCTCAATGTATTTGCTCCTTGCTTGAAATTAAAGTGACTAAACTTCCTGTATCTTACATAAGTCCGAGTATGTGTGAGTTTACATATCAGAGTTTCACGCATCTTGTCTGAGTTGCACCCATATGAATTTCTGTGAAAATGTTAAATCATGTTCATGAAGCTCTGAACTTCATAGTGTTTGTGTTTTTCATGACTGTCAACTACAAAGAAAATGTAAAACTTGCAACAGTCACAAAATGAAACAGCCAGTAACCAGTAGTTCTTCTCATTTGAGATTTAAATGTACTTGAGAGCTTAAGACTGTTAACTGAACACATAGTTCTCTAACTGGTAGTAAAGCAAGTGCAAAGTAAGTAGAGGTGCGACTAACACAAGTTGATTGAAACTGAAAGCTCTTTCCCAGCTCCATTAGCTGAAATATATTGAATTGAGAGTGATACTTACCGGGTAATAAGAGAGTGGTTAACTTATGATCGCTGCAGTGCGGAGTGAGAGAGGGGTCTGTTTGAACGATGGGTGGAGGAGTGTGTTTTGTGTGTTGGGAGGAATGGAGGGGAGATATGTGCAACGGCGTAACCCAATCAGCCTGAGTGACAATACCCAAGGGGAGGGGTGTAGGGGTGTAGGGAGCTCTGACAACACAGCCTATTCAGTGGGAAGGAGGAGGACACACATCTAACTTAACCGACACACACAAAAAACACACAAGCAAACACAAACAAAATCACTTCCTCTCTTTCTTTCACTTCCTCTTCTGTGCTGAAACTGATACTAAAAGTTTATTAGAGCAGATGTAGAGAGTTTGCTCCCACTATTTTCAAAACAACGTAGGCTGATAGGAACCTGTTTTAAAGCTGAGGTCCATTTCACTTACACAAATACACAAGTGCAACACCTCCTGGAGCACGCTGCTTCACAAAACATCACTACATCCATTCTGCACGTCGGTCCAGTGCCAAAGTCTCACCCCACTCACCCGCCACTCACCCTCTTCCATGACTGAAGTCGCCAATCCCATCCGATTTTTTGGAAAGGTTTTCTATCACCCTGCCACGCTTTGCACAGATTTACTCTTAAATCAGTCCTTTCTAATCTCACTCTGGCTGAAAAAAAAAAATGCTTCGCTAAAATCCAGAGGAAAATCAGCAGTAAATAAATAGATAGAGTTCAGTTAAAAGAGCTGATACACAAAGTCTCCAGCGAAGACGATGCCAAAGTATCCACCCAGATGTGGTGAGAGATTTGCGACTGCTTCAGTCTGCTCCAGTGTTTGATTAACCTCCCCCACTCCTTCTGACCACACTGGTCCACACTACACGAGCCTGGCACTGACTGATTTTGCATCACTGAGCTGTTTTACTATTGGTGTAGCCTCTAATCTTGTTCCTCTGACAGGGACCCCCCCCCCATAGTCCAATGGTGACCATACATACACATACTGCAGGCAAACGGACACAAATACAGGCTCTGAAAAAAGCCTTTGGGTGCAGTTGGATGTTACACTTACAAACAATATTGTTCAATACCGTATAATACAAAAAATGCTGTACTTTGTAATTTTTCAGGCTTCATTTCCATAAATATAATGTTTTAAGAATATAATAATATTGATTTCAAACCATTTAAATCCCTGTTGCCCTGGTTTCCTCTACTCTATGTTTGAACTATAGTGATGAGGAGACGATGTGTGTGATAGAAGTTTAAAAAATGAACATCATCCTACCTGAAATGGAGCCGTCATGCTTTTTGATGGATGACTTGTCTTGATGGAAGGAGTTCTCGTCATCTGCATCCCCATCCCCCCACCAAGATGGCTGGCCGTACAGAGGGGTCCCACGAGGCATCGCTCCGATGTCCCCTGAGACAGATGCACACATGCAGACCCAGTTAAACAAAGCCCAGCAGAGTAGTACACATTTCACTGTAGCTTTGACTGTGGCCTGTCATGATTGTCATGTACTTTACACACTCTGGTACTGTTCATTGTGTCATGGTGCCACAAAGTGAACCCAGCTGCTCTTTGTGTATTGGTTTGTGATTTCCTCTGGTCGGGACTTGCACCACTGACCTATTTTCCGAAGTTTAGCCAACAAGTTGGGCAGACACACGTACATGCTCTCTCTTTCATGCTCTCCTTCTCTCTCGCTCTCTCTCCCACACACACATGCTTTGAATGAAAGAGGGACTTTCCGTTTGCCTGACTGTCCCTGTCTGAGTTCAAGTTGACATGGGGCAAGCATCCTGTGGCAAATTTGGACAGCACAGTAGAAAAGTGACAGGAAACATAACTGAGAGAAAGAGGATAGACACGCCACAAATAATTCCAGTCGGATTTGAACCAGCAATATTTTTTTTAGACCACCGTGCCTGAGGACGCCTCATCCTGTGTCAATTTCTCTCCTCTCTTTCCTCTTCCTTTACTTTACTTTCTTTAAGTACCCCTTATCCTGAGATGTGTAAACTTAATCACAGTGTATCCAGATAATTATAGATGCTCTGTGCCAAATTGAGTGCAGTAACTGGGGGTATTCTATATAAAAGCTACTGGATGTATGTGCTCTGTGAGGTATAATATCTGGGTGATGCCTGGTATTACAGTAATAATGCTGCAGGATTACATCCTCTAGAACCGCAGAGAGGTTGTCACTAAAAGCGTGAGCAGTAGATGGGGTAACTTACAACACTGTATGTGTATATTTGCTTGTTTTTGCATGTGAGTGCCTGTGAATTGTACTCCATTTTAAGAGAAGTAGTTCTGGCATATGGGTTTGCATTATGCAGGCACTCTGACCCTGTTACTGCTAAATCTGTGCAATAACACAAGCCCCATGTGGCCTTGTTTCAACATCTGGAGATTACCCAGGACCCCTGCTAGCACCCTAGTTTGATCAGAGATTAGGAAGGACACCCTTAAAGACCTAAACTACACACATGATATCAAAGAATGACTGTTGGTGTGATTTTGAGCTTGTCCACCCCCTACTGGTCTGAAGTAAAACCCCAACACACTTTATATCACTATATTCTGTCTGAAAATGTGACCAGGAAATTGGATGAACATAATTGCAAATGTTTTAAGTAAGTAAGGATGGAAATAATACAAACTGTAGAACAAATACCCATACAATCCACTAGTTCACATTATATAAAAGGTGCTAACATGGCACTAAGATAAGATGACAGGCTTGCATTTCCCCTTTGCTCCGTTTCTCACCTGGTGTCCTCTCCTCTGCTTTTTGACCGTCCACAGGTTTAGATGGTGGCTCTTTAGAGGACGTGACCCCATCTGCTCCTCTGCTCTTCTCCACTGGCCTTGGGGCGCCACCAGTGGGGGACCTAAGTGTTTTTGTTGGAGTCTTCATGGGGGACTTAGTGGTAGTGGTTTTAGTGGTTTCACCATTGGATGGCTTCTTGCAGAGTTGGAGTCCACTTGTGAACTTTTCATGCTACAGGGAGATGAACAATACAACAATGGATAGAATTTAGAGGAGTATAAAAGAACTGTGTATCATGGTGACCAGTGATACACAACTGTTTGTGTCACGTTTGTGTGTGTGTGTGTTCTTGCCTTCAGAGCCTCCTCAGGCACAGTGAGCTCTCCTCTCACCACCGTGAACAAGTTGGTATGTGAGACAGGTTAAGGAAATACTGGTCGTAAAGCAGAATTATGATGCATACACACACACTTCATATACACAGATGCATGAAATAATTAACTATCGCAATCAGAAAACATTTTCATACAGTACACAGTTAAAAATTTGGCCTCTTAGTTTAGAATTAAAATATCAATTCTAACATTTGAACAAGAGTTGGTATGATGTGACTGGTGGAAGTGTGAGGGCTAAAGAGATAAGATCAGAAAAGTAAAAGGATATCATATCCAAATCTCAGCTTGTCCTCCAACTTCAGAGTGATGTACATCTGCTCCTGGATGCGAACATCATTTACAAAGGTCTGCCGTGGCAAGGAAAAAGATTGTAATTCAAAATAAACAATGACTAATAATTCATACATAAAATAAACACAAAGTCATCTATCATTTATGAATGTGAACAGTTAAAATCTTTATTTCTAAGAAGCTTCAATGGAACAAAGATAACACGACAAAATTTGATAACCTTGAATAAGGAATTGCTTTATGTGAATAATTGTTACTTTGTTTGTTAATTTGAATTGTTAATAATAAATGTGAAAAATTGGTTTTAATAGTTTGGAAACTGTAACAGTTAGGAGAAATTCCAAACCATAAAATTAAACATGCATGTTGTCAGTGAGAACCTAGCATGCATGAAGCCATTGTGAGCAGCTGAATAAGCTGCTCCTGGTGTTTCTTTATAAGAAATCTATATAGCCAGCACTGCTGTTGTAGTAAAACATTGCTGAGGCCAATCTCTTCCGATTCTCTGACTCAGCAGGAGAAAACTTCCTCCGAGTCCAACTAAAGATGCTGGATGGTTAATGACACAGCAGGAAGTGGCTCTGACTGCGGCTTCCTGTCTGACAGCTGGAGAGGATGTGAGGGCATTCTGCATGTGTCCAATCTGGTGGACAGTGACTAAACGCTAAATCACCACACATGACTAACAGCGAGAGGGAACTGTGAATGTGTTTTACTGAACTTCAACGTTAAAGAGACACGTGGAGGGATCTTGGATTTTATTTGTTTAGATGTATATTTTCTCTTTGAACCTGCGTAATGAACTTCAGCTTCACTTCGAGATTTACCATATTTCCCCAAATACCTTTTAAACAGACCATACCCTGTGTTTCTTCACACACATTCATAATTTAGGAAAGAAATCATAATATCATAATATCCTCATAATTTTTTTTAACAACCCCATTTTATTAATTATTTGAATAAAGTGGATTTACTCCCATGTATTCCTTCTCTGCTGCTGGTACAATGGTTTCCTTCCTGCCAATTGCCCTGCTGTGTTTACAAAATTTTGATTTACCTGTTGTCTTAATCTCTCTTCTAACATCCATTTAAGAGTTACAGCAGGTCTGAAGGTGTTTGGAGTTTTAGACAGAGTGACCCTTTGGTCAATATTTAAAATCGCAGACTGTGCCCTGAAGTAGTGATTTACATAATTAGGTTTAGATTCAAATTGACCTTGGCTCTGATATAAATCTTCATTGACACAGAGATCGATTGGGTCGTAGTCCTATCGACTGCCAAAAATATGTTAACCTCTAACCCTTCTCAACCCCCCTCATCTACATCTACTTTTACCTTGAATGTCTTTTTGGAGTTTTTTTTCTCTGTATCTCTTGATTTCTCGAATTCTCCATCGATCTTCATCTAAACCTCCGTTTTTCCCTCCTCCAGCTGGTTAAACTCATTCTCTTATCGTTCCCCATCCCTCATGTGACCCCCCCTCTCTCCTCTTTTTGTCTGCCCTGTCCTCCTTCTGTCTTCTTTTATCTTTGTACTCACCCCATTCAGGCTGCCCAGGTCTTTGACCTTGTGCTCATCAGCTCCACCCTCATAGTTGATGACTGCATGCTGCTTATCCACGCTGCGGGACTTTAAAGACAAACACAAGCATTAACATTAACCCAGTGTCGTGCACTTAGTGTAATAATTGAAATCTGGTCATTAAGATCTAATGGTGTCGGTTCCCATTTTTTAACGTGCAGGGGAAAATGTTAGTTTTACTCTTTATCTTTGCTGCTCTACTTCTAAATTTCTGTCATCTCACGGCTTTTTTCGACATCGGTGCAGCAACAAGGCTACAGAGAACTTGTGAAGTGGAGGTATGAGCATCCTATGTTAAAAATGCAACCTTCTCAGTGAGTCTCAATGTTACTATGTATGATATCTGCTATGATATCAACTCAAATCCTTGTCTGCAGGTATTTCAATGTCTCAGACTGCCCACATTCTACTGACACCTCCTCATTCACGCACAGCTGAACACAGACGCACACATAAATACACACAAAAGAGAACAGTGGTGTAATGAAGGGCTGGGGGTGAACGTATTGATTTTCTAAGGTGTCCAGATATGAGCCCATCAGCTGTTTTGAGGATAAATTGCAAACAGTGTATCGTGGAATCTGGCGTTGTGGAAAATCCCTCTCATGTATCAATGTCACAGAATTTATGCATCAACACTGACTTGCGAAAAAATGTGCTGTCGTCTCCAAATACCTGTTTGAGTGCCCTTCAGATACTTCAATACAACAAGGAACCTTGTTCTGGTGTTGTTTGTTTTTGTTGTTGGCGTTAGCTATTTTAATAATAATTTCAGTGAATCAAAATAGTTTTGACTTTCTAATTTCTGAGAAAATAAGATATTTCTCAGTCAATAACTCATTTCCTTTTTCTCTAATACCAACTAAATGCGGTGGTTATATCAGATAAACTATATCTGATACAAAACTGACTCACTTTGCCTGACTCAGAATCTCAGATTCAGTCCTCATATGACTCTTCACCACAAACCAATCACTAACTAAAGAGGGTAACTGGATGGCACACTCATGCTGAAGTCAGTGAGGTGTCAAGATAATTCTAAATTAAAACCAAGGGAAGCAACGCTATAGAGTCACCCTTTAAACAGATTATGGTGGTGAGATTAGGTGAGATCAAACGAGATAGAAACCAACTGAGCTGCTTGTTGTACCTCAGAACACAGGCTTGGGCAGACTAATGGGGTTACAGATAATACTAACCTACTGAATTTAACTTGGAACGCAAACGTGGAGAGGCTCAACGCAGCGAGAAGAAATTACACGACTCATCTAAAGTGTAAACTTGTTCATAACTTTGTTGGCAAGAAATAAATGAAAAGAAAGAGAGAGAAAAGAAGAAGAGATAGAGAAACACACACACACACACACACACACACACACACACACACACACACACACACACACACACACACACACACACACACACACACACACACACACACACAGACGTCAGACCAGTTGCAAAATCGTCAATGAGCTTATTTTATCCAGTTCATTTCTACCCAGAGTAAAAATATATATGATAGCATGGTGACTCTGTTCCTGTATTTACTTTGCCTTCCCTTTTCCAATACACAAAAAAGATGAATGTATTCCAGCCACAGTTTGTGAATAGTACAACTGTCACAACTGTATGTGTGCGAGATCGATGGCAAAACAAGCAGCGGGTAAATTTAGCAAGATGACACAAAAACAATGTAACACCGATCATTCTCGGTCATACATTCATTTGAAATTTGACTGTCTGCAAGTGAATGTTTGTGTTGAATGCCGCATTGACAAAAAGCCCCTTGTCTAGCCATGTGATGACGCCATGACACATTAACGCAGTCACATGGAGGACAACTGTAAGGAGCTGCTCAGAATGCACACATACACAAAGCTGAACATGTCCTCAATTCGAAATATTTCCCTTATCTATAATTCTCTTTCCTTCAAAAGATATCTCAAGGATAGGGATAAAAAAAACACAGAAACACACACATTCACTTGCAGTAACAATATATAGAGCAATAATAAATAAAACAGGTCGTTTACAACTATACATGCTTCAGTAAAGGATCCTTATTACTGCTCTCTTGAAGTCTCCTCATGAAAGAACATGACTGTGAGAGGATGTAGGTCAACTGGGCAATAACAACAACAGTCATCAGGTGACGACATTTCCCCCGGGATTTAAAATCTTTCAAAAAGAGCCTAACCCAAAGTATCAAGGGACACAACCTCACTGCTTGATTCACATTGAAACAGTGAAGTTTCTAAATGGTTTCTCAGTTCTGCTGCAGACAGACGCACATAATATGTCAGTGGCACAAAAACTAAGCAATGCTGTCCAATTGAGATTGACAGTTAATTCTCAATCTTGTAAACAAAATCTCACCACAAGAAGAAATGAGACAACAATAAACATGACTCCTTCAAGTTCTCAAAAAAAAGTCAGAGATTGTGTGAAACAATAGAAACAAACACAGCAAAAATGAATAAACATCAATGAGTGTTTTATTGACTGTCTGACAGGCACTGGGACCAGTAATACCTTCTCTCAAGATGTAAAGTCTGCAGTAATAGATGCACCCCCTACCCACAACTACAACTGACTCAGCCAGATAAGATCTAACTGAAGAGGTATCTGCCCCACTTTCTATTAATAGTGCAGAGGTACACATGAGGACACACCGTGGTCTCTGGAGTCAAGACACCACTTCAGTACACACAATGATGCAAAGACGCACACAAACATGCGGACATATAAACGTGCTCTGTTACGACCAGAGCAACAACACAAGGGTTCCTTTGCAGTCTCCTTGGTAAGGCTCAGTAAATAGTCAGATCAGTGAGAGGTCGACAGTGTTTTTATTTGACTGAGAGGAATCTAAATGAGAGTCAGGCTCCGCGTGTTATCAGTTATCATATTATCTTAAATGTTCTCTTCTTGTTTAACTCACTAAGACTCAGGATGCAATGAGACAGTATTTCTGTTCTTTGAATAGCCAGGGAAGGAGAGCAATTTCTCAAATGAGATTGAAAGTGAAAACATATCTTGTCCGTTCCGCTTTGCCGAGACCGATGAGGCTGCTGTCAGGGGAGAAATTGGTGTGTAACGTGCTCTCACCTGTAGCATGAGCTCACAGTCATCCCGGCCGACGAAAATCATTTCCCGTGGGAGTCGGTGGCGAGTGCCCCCGCTGCTCACCAGGAACCAGGAGGTCACACTCATCTCTGCGACCTGCTGCTGCCTCTGCTACACACCTACTGGGACAAAAGCAAATATACTGATGTATTTTCTGAGTCTTATTATCAAATAATGACAGTGTGTCAAAATCACATCAGGTTAAATCCTTAAATTTCTGAAATAGTTCTGAAAGTTAAGTCGTATCTCAGTATGGAGGCAAATTTGAATAATTGCTAAATATATTTGTCCCATTTTATACATACAGTCAAAATTAATTGAGTGTATTTTGGTGAGTTGTACTACACACCTCTGGTCCAGGTAGCTCACTGCTGATAGACCACTGACAGCACAACACCGCTAGGCCATCCTGAGAAGAGAAGAAACAGGGAGCTTTTAGTTTCTTATCTTTTCTTTTCCGTTCATACTCACATATGCAGGCAAACACATTCAACCTCTTTGCATCATGATATTCTAAACAGTGATGTATGAAAGAACGTATGAAAAGCTAGCCGGCAGAATCAAATGCAAATTGTAAACAAAGTACTGGAGATAGATTAAGTCAAAAAACTCCATCTTGCTTCATTTTGCTTTGCAGCGAGGGGGAATGAGATGGAGTGGGCGGTCTTGCAATGCGATGCCACATGGTCTGCGCCTGAAAGTGAACACTGAGCCAGCCAGTGAGATGCGTCCTGCCCCTCTCTCTCTCTCTCTCGCTCTCTGCCCGCCCTGATCATTGCCAGATGTTAGAGGAGGAAGTGATGTAGGAATGTTGGCCGGCCTCACCAGCAGGACATTTATGTTCCCTCCTGCCTCCCTCCTCCCCTCGCTCTCCCTCAGATGAGCTGGAAAGGAGGTCAGCCTCTCAGACTTTCTAACTGCTCAGCCCTGGAAGGACGACGTTCGGTAGAACTAACATTCAGCCGGCATGTTATCAGTGTGCAGGGTTTCAAGCAGGGTTATCAAGTTGAAATTAAGACTTTTCAAGATCTTTTGAAGACCATAATGAATTAGATTTAAGACCTATCTCAAGTACGACAGAAATTAATGGATATCAGAGTCCCTGAATTATTTAAATTCCCCATAATTGAAGACCAAGTGAAGTAGCTTAGTAGAGAATGACCCTTGAGGAGCCAAGTTATCATGCAGACTACAGGCAGAGACTGTGTGTATCCATAGGCTTTCCCACAGATATAAGCCAAGTGTATTGTGATAAATTCTGACGATGCGTGCCGCCAAAAACTTTATCTTGAAAAAGTAGAAGCAAGAATTCAAAGCATGAGAAGTAGCATTAACAGAACATTAACATAATCACGGTGACCTACAGTATCAAGGACCAAGTGCTTAATAATCTAATATATTTTAGGAATTTTTAGGCCTACAATTTAGATTATTACATTTTTCAAGACTTTTTATAACCCTGCATATGACTGACTGGCTACTTAGCATGTTAGTAGATTGGTTTAATGGCTTGATGAGAGTGCCTGACTGAGCAGATGCATGCAAAATTTAGCAACCATAAACTTTTTCATAATTCAATTTTTTACCCTGTTTCAACCAGTCAGCTGTGAAAAGTTTAAACCAAGGTTTAGACTGTTTTTAATGCTTCTCATAATTATTTATTTGTAAATGAAACATAGATTTCAAAGGTAAGCATTTTATGGTAATTTCATGTGGCATAAAATAACAGGAGCTACGTCGTGTGGAGAAAATGCCAAGAAAAGCTCTTCAGAGAGGGAATTACAGATTATTGAGCTTAGCTCCTGCTCACTTGACCTCATAAGTACTTCGTATACCAACTCCATAATCCCCTGGGTAACATTTTAATCAACCGCACACCTCTGATGGTTCTTTGCACGACGCTGTTGGGAACGTGACTGTACAAACAGTTGTCTCTGATGTCAAACGGATCAGCATTTCATTTCATTCCAGTAACACTTTAATGGGGTGTGTGAAGCGTTTAATGCAGAACAGCAGAGCTGAAAAGTACTGTGATAATAATAAAGTAATCTGTTGCAACATGCAGCCACAGGTAAGTCTTTCCTTGAAATCTATTTTTGTCATTTTTGCTTTAATGTGAATAGCATAATGAAATATGTGGGCTAAGAGAGATACGAATACCTGGGAAATGTAAGATTGGTTGCATTTAGAAAAGGACCAAACTTGTGTATTTCCTATTCTCATGAAAAAAGACAATGTAATACATTAAATTATAGTAACAAAGGACTCAAACGTCACCTATCATCATTAATATTTATATGACCACATGACCCATCAAATACTACAGATATAGAACTAATATTGTGTTTGGATGCTACACTGCAACAACACACGTTGCATGCATGCATCAGAGAAAGCAGAACAACAGCACTGTAATTATCTGTGGTCGTCCCTCCTTGCTGTAACCAAACCATCAGAGAGCCTCCTGTCTCCATAACCACTGCACACTCACACACTGCAAGGTTAATGAGAGTGCGGTTGAGGAGCCTGAATACGATGCATACCAGCCTGTGTGGGGCCATCACAAAGAACCTTCTCGCTGCAACACATGAAAGCAATAGCACAGCTGGAGGAATGCAGTGGTTAGTCTGACAGAGGAGGTACAGCTGAGAAGGAAATAATGTCTGTTTGACATGTGTTCATTAAAGGCCTCATGTAAAAACAGTGAGTTAACCCAAATTATTTAAAATATATATATTTTCTCATTTGAAATAAGTGATGTCCAGACAGATAGTTTTGGCTAAATATTGACATATCTCTCTCTCTCTCTCTCAGACTTACAAGAGAGGTGAATGAAATGACTGAACTTAAAATGTTCCCCTGGATGGCTTATGTCAAATAGTCTGGCTCCAGCCAACAAGGGTGAACATTGCTGCTTATGTTTGTTACATAAAGCAAAAGACCATCAGCAATGTAAAGCAATCTGAAAACATCAACTCTGGTTATGAGAAATTGATCCTTCTAAATACTGGTTATAGACATTTTCGGTGTTTTATAGTGAAAACAAACCGAACAGTCCTGGTTCCCACTCATCTCCATTCAGCAGCATTGTAGCTGGGACTAATAAAGAGGAATAGTGACCTCATGGTTTTGGCAGGAAATCCAACACCCTGAACTACACTTAATCTATCTTCCACACTCTCACACACAGACACACACAGAATAAAGGAGTGAAAGGACAGGATTATTTCAAGATGACTGTGAATTCTTTGTACGGGGGGAGAGGGAAAGGACAGGAAGCCTGCACGGCACTTCCTATGGCGGACACTCATCTTTGAATCCAAATCAAGCGAGTAGTTAAGGTGAAATTGTGGACTGAAAAACCCCACGTCATCTGCAGTGAGGGTGGAAGAGTGATAATGAAGCAGTACTTTCGATCAGCAGTGACTAATTGTTTTAACAGCCATGTTTCCGCTCTCCGGCTAAATGTTATTTAAGCCGTCATCTGTTTTTTCAGCAGTTCAAATCTCTTCCCGCCACGTTGAGCCAGCCACTCACAAATATAAGCTGGAGGGATTCAGGAAGTTGGGTCAGTGAGCACCAGTTCATTCTGTGTCATCAGCTCATGTGTTTCTTTGCACATGGCTGCTGCTGCTGCTCTCCACGTAGCATCTGGCTCCAGTGAGCATCCCGGGATGATGCAACAGCTTGGTAACCATCAGCACTACTCCTCTGATCTCTCTCTCTCTAACCTCCCAGACCGTTATACAGCACCATCATAACCCTGATAGCTGACTCACACTACATCACACACACACACACACACACGCTGACAGCTGCTATGTGTAGCCTCCACACACACATTTACTGACACTAAGCAAACAAGAGCGAGATAGACGGTGAGAGAGAGAGAGAGAAAGAGATGGACAGACAGAGGGACAGAGAGACAACTCATTCTCCCGCAACACACATTTCCGCTTGGTCTTATGATGAGAGCCAAACTTAGCCCTAGTAAGGGTGTGGTTGTCTGCCTACATTGTAAAAATGGAGCTTAATCTCAGTATAGCTGCATTAAAACATACCACAGCAACAATTCATGCTAATTCAACAGAATTTATGTTGTTAAAAACAACATGTTTGCACTATGTGCTTTAATTTAAAGGGGAAACAGAAGTGAGAAAAAGAACAACATTGTCAAATATCCTATCTTGCTTCTGATTGATAAAGTATAACTAGTGATGAAAGAGAAAAGCTTCCAGGCACTCACTGTTATGAGTGTTCATGTCTGGTTGGTGTTTCCCAGGAGAAATCCTCCGGTAGACACGAGATGATGCACTTCGTGTTCACAGCATCAGCTAAACCTGATTGTTCTGATATAAATAGCTCTCAGTAGATACAGTAGATTGAGCAGTGATAGCCCTCCCTGGCTGAGCAGACAGAAAGAAGGGCAGAGACGACATAGTAGCAAAGATAATGCCAAAAATATACAATACTTTACAACTTAAATCCTTAAGATCAGAGAGCTTCTCAGCTGTTTGTTTTTGCTGATATACACCAATATGCCACAATTAAATTTCTTCATCATAAGAGATCAATGAAGAAATCTTAGGAATCATTGCCATTTGCTTTATTTTTAATATAGCCAATATATTGATATCGCCATCAACCCCTAAAAATCGACTTCGGTCAGGCTCCACCCTTCAAACACTTTGTGTAAGACCTGGAATTCGGGTTCTGACAATAGAACTGTAATCAATATTGTAGCTTTGCAACAAGGGAAGAAGATAACAAAGAGGGAACGTGATGGTAGACAGCACCTTGAAGGTATAAGCAAAGCCAATAACAGGAAAGCACATCGAAGCAGCCCATTCTCTTGAAAAAGCTGGTGTAAGGTCAGTTAGGTTCTTTTCAAAGTCAATAGATAATAGACAAGGGAGGACGAAGTGGTCTAGCAACCCCGGAGGTGATCTGGGAGCAAAGACGCCTACAGACCCTGAGGGGTGTAAAGAAAAAAAAAAACAGACAACAGATTCTGGGTGAGACAACCATATACCCTCTGGACAGACAAACGGACAGACAGGCAAAGGCTTGTCTAGTCCCCAATGGTTGATTCTACTGTAGATTTACAGACATAAAAGTGCTCAGTAGAGGAGGTATACAATCTATTGTTCCCTCATACGCGTTAGAAAAAACGAGTGGTAACAATATACCAGACACTTATAACAGGCTGAACTAGAACGGCCCTCAGTTGAGTGTATATCTCCACCAAGGCCCAACAGTCTGATGGATCTGTATTTTTATTTGGATTTTTTTTTTTACACAACAAATAAATAAATCTAGGGCTGCCAGTCAATAACTTAACTTCTGTTTCACAGCAGCTTAATAATACAGTACTTTGGAAAAGTTCTGGGTGCACAAAGGAGCAAGCTCCAGGGATGTCAGTCTGAACGTGTTTGATTCCTTTTGACATTTTAATCAAGTTGGTCTACTTTACCTCTACTCATAAATGAAAAATAGCCAACAAATATATTCTGTTGAAGGGAACTCTTTTGACTTTGTATTCGAAAGAACCCATTTGCTTTGTCAAACCTCTCAAACATGGAATGACTGTAATCATGGTAATTTGTCAGAGAAATCCTCAACAACTGCCGCGGGCTGAAATCTTTCATAAGTATGTCTGTACTTTGAGGTTGTCATCATAAAGGCTTGTTCACAGACCTGAGGCTGAATGTAATGGGTATCACAGCCAAGCGTGCTCCAGCTTCCACACACTGAAAGTACACAGAACGTTTTGACGTATGTCTTATTTCAGATATGAACTCTGGAAAATGTGACGTTTTCTGAAGCCTGCCCTTGAAATACACACATAGACTACACAAACACATTCAAAACACCAGAACATTATCTGAAACATTCAGAAGTTGAGGAATGGCGTCTGGGTAGAGCACGCAGGAGGCAGGACATAACTCATAATTCACATAATTCTGCTGCGGAAGTTACACATTTCTACATCGCCACTGGCAATTGACATCTTATTTTGCGTCTTCTACCTGCATGGCACCTCTTTTTCCTCCAGAGATATTTGTATTCTTCCAGTTTTGCGTCCATCACATGTTAGAAATGTTGCTTATGAACAACAGCATAGTAATGTGAATCAAATGAAAAAGACATTACATGACACTTTAATGGGTCATGATTTCCACACATATGCTTTTGTAAATCTAAATCCAGCAAATTAAATTAAGATCAAAAACTAACCCTAACCCATGTAAAGTGTCACTAAGGGAAGAACATGTGTGCTATTTAATGATACAATTAAAGAGTTCATAATATAAGCAACCAGATAAAGAGTATACACCAACATTAATCTCTTTATGACAGGACTACAGCACGATGCAGGGGATAATAAATCATTATGGTGTCAGCAGAAAACTTCACGCCTGCAGAAACCTGAGTGTATATGTGCATGTCTGGCTTTACGTGTGTTAATGTGGCTTATATGGGACATGCAGCATGTGGGTGAAAAAAAAAAAAAACTGCTCCGTGCAGCAGAAAAGACCATATGGTGCTGAAAAGCGTCCGCACACATCACATGAGCAGTTGGTGAGAGGAACAAACAAGCAAACACCTCCATTTAGCCAGCATCCATCCGGCCTGCTTCATTGTTATTACCATACACAACCCAGCACCCCCATGGCCTTAAGAAATAAACCCCCCCACATGCTCAGTGACCCTTGATTTTTCACGCGACCTACAGACATACACATGAAAAGTTAGATTTCATGGATGTTGAGAAATGTAAAGCATTATAGTAAAAAAAAACAGTCTGTCCTTCCACACTATCTGAAGAAGGGACGTTATTCATCCTATGGAGTGTAAGAGGGGAAAACCAGCACTCTGAACGAACTCTAGTTCCTTATTACTATCAATCCAAGAGAATTAATGGAGAACATGCCCTGCAGCATAGATTTTGTCAGCGTACAGGAATAATTCTTGAGTCATGTGAGCGTGGTGTACATTTTTTTGATAATACACAGATATAGGCTGGGGGGCAGTTTTCTGACCAGGACATGGCAGCAGGATATAAATAAAAGTGGTAAACTGAAAATTCAACATCAAAATGTTGGAATACGAACTATGATCTTAGACTCCATCTTGCCAGAACGTCATACTATGCGCTTGTGGCTGAACCGCGGAGGTTTGGCAGCAGTGGGCGTGTCTTAGGTGAGATGGCAACGAGAAGTGACAATGGCAGCTCCAATACAGATTCAGAATTTGGGTACTTGAAATGGATATAATCTAACAGTGGGCCAATTTTAGTCTTCTACAAAACAATATTTTTAACTGGGTTAATATAGTTACCCTTCACTATTTAATAAGACTAAATAAATCACTGTATTATGCACCTACTGAAGCCAAGGTATGGTCTGTCTGGTCAGTGGTCTCGTGGCCCTGTGTGGCCCCTGCTGAGCACATAATGACTGACCCGTGGCCCTTTGAACAGGAATATTAGTGTTTGGCCAACCCTGCCACGTTGATGGCACCAACATTACACAGCCCACAGCGGCAACCTCAGCAGCAGCAGACAAAAATAGTGAACACAACTCTCTCACCCTGAAATCCACACTGGC
This sequence comes from Hippoglossus stenolepis, assembly GCF_022539355.2. Classification (NCBI taxonomy): domain Eukaryota; kingdom Metazoa; phylum Chordata; class Actinopteri; order Pleuronectiformes; family Pleuronectidae; genus Hippoglossus; species Hippoglossus stenolepis. The sequence goes on along the minus strand of NC_061494.1, from coordinate 19,075,581 downwards.
ATTTAGGAAGAGGGAGAAAAAACAGCACCGTTAGCATAACAGGACAATCAGCGGGGAGACAGGAGAGATAGGAATAGAAACTGCCAAAATACGAGATCAATATCTGCAATGGAGAGAAGCACAAAATACCGGAAACTCATGAGGGAATATGTTACACCCCGAAACAGATGTGAGGTTCATTCTGTTTTATTTCTCGTTTTGAGAAGTTAAATGGAAGGGAAATAAAGTCAGACCCGCCCTTGATGTTCCATAACAAGGAAGAAGCTGACGGTTACATCGTTTTTCTTGTTTTCTGCTCTGCTTTCCCATTTTTCCATTTAATCACAGACTTCACCTCCCTTGTTTTTCTCTCTGACTCTGCACTCAAGCAGGAGCTGCATCAGGCAACGCTATGCGACTCTCATAACCCTTTTAACATTTCTACTCTTGCAGATTACAGAATTGAGATTCGCAGCTATATTTAACCATAGACTCCCTGGTACAAAAACCCTTTTAAAGACGGCTTGAAAAGAATACAGTACATTAGTATATTAGGTTTCAGGCTGGGTTGTTGTTTTCAGTCGCAAAATAATAGTTCCTGACCACTGAAGTAAAATGAACTCACTTCCTAAACTTCCTACCACACACAATAGCCATGGGAAGGCCAGACAACAAAGTTCCACTGTCCCAAATACACACTTGAACAGAAAATAGGGTCATAGTCTTCATGCATTACTCTATGACACACTGCTCATTCAACACCAGGTTATAGGGATTGTGTTACTGTATCAGGCACAAGCTGTAACAGATGTGAGAAAACAAGTTGCAGAGATGAAAAAGAAAGATATTTCATTTTCTGAGTTCAACGTTAAAAGGTAAATAGTCAACTTATGATATTGTACACTGACATACACTGGCTTGGTGACTGAAGGAAATTCTATAAAGTAAAGTTTTCCAGTTTTCACAAGAAAAACAGATTCAACACAAGACAACTTCAACCCAAATAGTTTCCAATGTTATCGTCAGTGCTTAAACTGTGTTAATGGACACATAAGGCTGCAGGCTGAGCTGCAGCTGACAGAGCGTCCTGTGACACTGACACAGTTTTTAATAATGCAACTGCTTGGAGAGCGAAGAAGACCGCTGCCAGTCAAATAAAGAGAGGAGACGAAGTAGTTGGGAAACAGGCAGGGTCCGAGAGAGGAAGAGGGGAAAAAGGAAAGGAAAGAGCCAAACTGGACTGGATGGTTTTGTCTGCACATTCTATGGCTCAAACCCAAATAAAATTTGAATTCTTGCAGCTGAGGGAGGAGGAGGAGACTGCACAGTGTCAACTGAAGCTCTTGAGCTTTCCAAGAATACATCAGGCCGGTATGAGTACAGCAAACTGTGTTATAAACCCTGAACAGGAATGTTCTGGTACCTTTTGCCCTTGAATGCAATTAAAGAAAATAATTTAATAAAATCCTGCTGCTGCTGCTGCTGCTATGAATAGACGTCTTTGTTTCCAGTGTTTGGGACAGTTGAGTAATTTTGGTATTTGTCATGCATCTGTTTCAAGCATTTGCACCACAGTCTTTCACCAGATAATAACAACAGCACTTACTTTTTGCACTGATTTAGTAAAAGGCCCCAAAACAGGGACATCTTGTAAGATCTCTGCCGATGAATGACGAAACACGTCAGTATTAAAGATGCCAGCATGCATTTACACCACACAACTTTTATATCTTATGTGCTGATGACAGCAATACTGCAAGTCAACACAAAGAGAGCGGATGCATGTAGGCCAGCTACATCTACATCTGCCCCATGAAAACAAAGCCTGCACAGAGAAGAGGAGGAGGAGGAGGAAGAGGAGGAGGAGGGGGTCCGGCATCGGGACACACTGCAGCCACATCACATAGAGAAATACCTGCGCATGCAACCCACTCCTCGGTCAAAAATAATAATATAAACATCCTCAAAGAGGCTCCAGAGGATGGAGTGTGTTTCCAGTGAGTGAAGCACAAAGCGCTCCATGCGACCGGCCGTCATTGATGTGCATCCTGTCTGCACAGCCTCCTCCATGCGGCTGCGGGAGGATGCGACTCATAGCGGGTCAATAACAGATACTAGCAGCACAGACAGTTAATGGGACCGGTGCCTTTTTCCCATTTTCATGTATTTTTTTTTTTTACAAAGTGTCGGTGGCTGTGTGGCTTTAGAAAAAGGCGGAGACAGGCTGGTCATGCCGCTGCTGACAATAGTAGCCTCCCGGTTAGCCAACACACACCGGGGCTGTTTTCGCCGTTATACGCATAACAGCGTGTTTTCTAAGCTGGATGTTTTTTTATTAAATAGGCTGCGCGTCAATTTCCATTCATGCGTTTATGTCACGAAGCTCTTAAATCTACCGAGTATTTTTTTTTACATCACCATTAAAAAAAAAAAAAAACACACAGGCACCAATAGATGTGCAGCAGAGAGGCAGGAAAAAGCGACTCTTTCCCATTTTTTAGTATCTCGTGCGTAAACTTCACGAGTCTGACGCCTGGCTAGCTTAACGCTCACCGTTAGCCACATGCTAAACGCGTTGTTTTCTGTATAAAAGTAAAAGTCCGCTCCTCACTTACCCGTTTTTCCTGCCCTGGTGTGTGTTTGCCGTTGAATGTGTGTGTCCGTCTATGTGTGTGTGTGTGTGTGTGTGTGGAGCCCAGCCCTGCCTCTGCCGCTGCCTCTGCCGCTGCTGCTGCAGTTCAGTCCGCGCGGCCTCCTCCGCTTCCGCTGCTCAGAGACACGCCGCTCCCACCGCGCAGCAGAGCGGCGTCAACGCGGCGGAGGCGACAAACAGGAGTACCGGTCATGACTGTCAAAATAAAAGCAAGGTGGTGACAACAGCATGCAGGGGGGGCTCCTGAGCTTAAGTGTAAATAAGTAGGCTGAGGTGGTGCACAACAATAATCTGGAGCCCATATGTAGTATTTGCAGCCTCTCTGCCCCCCTGGGCTTTTGAATAATACAGTCATTGTTACGCCTACACAAATAACTGAATCAGCAAGTAAACACATGCGTCAGTGGTGATGACTAATGCAATCATAAGTGAATGAAGCCTTTCAGCTTAATTTCTCATCATGCTTTAATAAAAGCATGAGCCAGTTTTCCAGAACAGTTTTTTAAGACTGAGATGGAAACACATTTTACTCTGGCCATGATTCTACTATATCTCATATTAACAACAAAGGACTGAACCCATGTTTTATTTGCAGGATTAGTTTAAAAAAACATCTTATCCAGTTTGTGTACAGCATATGGCATTATTAAGAAAGTTATGATATACATCATGGAGACACTTTTTTTGTTAATGTTGTTTAGATGGGGCAAATGGAACTGGAAATAAAGATTATAAGATTATTAATTAAGATAAAATAAGGTGCTTGTCCACTAGTGTTATCGTATGTTGGGCTATAACTGATAAACTGTCGCTTTAAACTACTTCCTAATATTATGGTTAATTGGGCATGATAAAAAATAGAAAACTAAAATACAAGAGTTAATGCAAATGAGATACAAAGAAAATGCAGCACAGATGGCAGAGAGGCTGACATCACTGTGCACAGATTAGCTCAGGGGCTTACGGATGTCTTGCCCATATATGCATCTCATCTGATCCATCTTTTACTTTCGAAAGCAGATGTCGTAACTTCCTGTGTTTGGGTTTTTGCCTGTGCTGAAGCTCCTGCGTCTACACTTCCAACTGTGGACGCTTCCAACTCGACCAGAAGCCACAGGATCCCAGTGAGGGGGAACCGGGTGGGCGGGTTTCCTGCACTCACTGGTCACGCTTCAGGGTCGTTTGCACGTCCCATCCTCTTTACATACAGTCCATGGTCCCATCCACATCAGCTGAGCAGCTGGACATGGTCCTATAGTTTCTACTGAAAATAAACGCAGTGCCTCCTGCAGGATGAGCTGCTCTAATGAATCAGTGCACCCAGGAGCCAAACAACTATGCAAACGATCAGATTAATTAAATTTAATTAACATAACAATCTTACAGGCTATTATTATTGTTTGTTAATTATTTAGTGTTAGACGGTTCATTGGTAATATTCACGTGAAGCTTCTTAAAACCTGCGCACATTAGGAAAAATAACACCTTTATTAGAATTAATTATAGATTATTGATATGTGAAATCTGAAGTTTCATGAGACTGAGAAATCCACACCTGGAGAAATAAACGACTCATATGCTGTTCACTATTACATTTAAAAAACATTTGTTATTTTGAGGGTTGGTTTAGTTTGATATATTTAACATTTTTTAAATGCTCAATAAAAACAAAATTCAAAAACCAAAAAGGTATTGTCTGGCACTGTGACGTAATGACGCCCCTCCTCCCTGTCAGCCTAAAAGCGCTCGGTTTATATATTGGAATGAGCCGCTGGGAAAGGCGGGGCGTCTGTCTCGTATTTTTTTTTAACAGAACGCTCAATACTAATAAATAAAATTATTTTTTTCTAATTTTAACTAATAAACGATTTCAACCAGATTGGTTTTAAGACTTTCATTGTGATTTTAAGGCTGAATATGTCCATTAAATACAAATAATCTAATGATTCGGGATAAGAAACATCATAAATGAGGTGATTAACCTGATTTTCCTACATTATTATATGTAACAGTTGTATGATAATTCACATAAGTGGGTAATCCTCATTTGAATGGTCGTATCTTTTTTGTATTCTGGACAACACGTCCCCTCCGGCAGGTCCGGTGACTCAAATCGAGCCCCCGCCTGTCGGTTGGAGGTGGGAGCCGGGCGGTGCGGTTGTTGGTTGTTGGCTGTGGAGGAAAAGATGGATACGCAGCGGGACGTTCGAACTTCCAAACGAAACGGCGGCGCCTGGTCGCTGCTGTCGGCCGGTTCCTCCATGGCCATGGAGGTGAAACGCAAGAAGATCCGGCAGAGCTCGTTATTCCTCCAGACAGAGGTGAGTTCCAGAGGAGAGAGAGAGAGAGAGAGAGAGACTGTGTGTGTTTGGTGTTTGGTTTGAATCCCGGTGACAGTTGGACGCCGGAGGGTCCGAAGTCCAACCCACGACAACAAGCGAACACGCGGTTCCTCTTCCTTTACACAGCTGCAGCTACATAAAGCTCGTTCTTCACTTTGATTTAAAACAACTAAACAAACTTTCCTCGCGTCTGTTTTAAACTATGCTCTCAAATCTGATCAAACACACACGCTGGTTTCCAGTTGAACCAGTAGTCCCCAGGGGGCGTGAGTTCTCCCATTCATCTACTTCTCCCTGCATTGTTTCTGAGCATGTGGAGAAATGATGATCTCGTCTTTTTTGCTCCAACTAATGTGTTTTCAGGCCAAAAGCACGAGACGATGCCCGAGTCTCCTGAACGACCCCGTGCACATAGCGGAGGATTTGAACTTGTTGTACATACGACAGATTTCTAAGAAGTTACAGGTGCATACGATGGTTTATAATATGGAGAATGATGATGTTTGTTATTCTGTATTTAAGTATAAATATAAATAGATGCATAAGGAAGTAAACAAACATATATAGAACTTGAAAATAATAAAGAAAACACTTAAAACATAAACATATTTCGTGCATTGTTTATTCTGTGAAATAAAACTATTAATATCAGCAAAAAATGATACAGATATATCAGCCAATTTTTATCGGCCAGTCGATAAATCAGTCGACCTCTAGATGTTTGTATTCTTAAGACAACTGCACATGTATCTCTGAAGTTTAGTTGACGATTACGTCCAAAATCTATTTTTCATACCAAAATTGAACAATGCGATAGTTTGATTTTAGCAGAGTGAGTTTTCAAATCAGATAATATTCAACATCCTCCTTCTCCATTCAAACCACAAATTGTTAGTTAGAGCTGCCCTGACTCATTTGTTCCTGCAACCGCCGACTCATTCTTTGCACCATGCCATTCATTCATTTCTATTTTCTGTAATTTATTGTGATTAACATTAGATTTTCTACTTAGTGTCATTTTACATGCATGTCAAATGTTAGTTGGTCAATATCAAACCAGCCGATCCACTTCTGGATTCATAATTTCTTCTCACACTCACACAAAAAGTTGCTCTTGAATAATGAAGTTTGCTTCACAGGCCGCACATTTTCAAACATCCACCCAGAGCTGCAACAATTCATTGATTTGTTGAAAAGTAACTGTCAAATGATTTGATAATGGATTATTTGGTAGTTTTTATGCAAAAATAAAAATTTGTGTGCATTATTTGCTGACTTGACAAAGTGATGTAACGCCTCTGATTATACAAAAAGAAAACTTTTGAGGACAACTTCTCTCACCCTAACTGCATTTTAGCAAAATTAATATGTTCATTTTTTAACTCATCATGTCCATCTCATCCCATTCTGTTATTGCATATTCTCTGACAGTTCCAAACATCACTGGAATCTGCCATTCTAAATTAATTTTCATTTCACTTTGACATTTCTTCTCTGTATTTTTATCTCCACGAAGAACAATAACTTACAAGAAAAGCTGGACTTCGAGGTGCGGATGCGTGAAGGGGCCTATAAGCTGCTGCTGGCCTGCAGCAAGAGAGAGCAGGTTCTTAACGCCTCCAAGAACCTACTGACCTGCAACGCCAGGATCAAGGCTTATTTCACTCAGCTGCAGAAGAAAAAAGAGGAGCAAGACATGATGGGAGCAGTCAGGGGGTAAGGACCCGGGCGCTCACCAGAGCCTGACTGATTCATTAGTTGGATGACCATGTTTAGATTTTCTTTCTTTTAAGAAACTTTGAAGAGTAAAGCGAAACAGAAATAAAAAACTAAGCCTGTGTTTTGGAAGCAGGTTTAAAGTCGAAGTTCGGTTTTGTTGCGGTAAAGTCAGTATATTATTGAAACACAGATTCAAATCAGTTATAATGATGAATATGATTTTTTATTTCAGACTTTCCGATCCAGTCTCAGATGACCGTGTGCCCTGTAGCGGCACAATTGCAATGTCTGGTATGATTGCAACCCCTTAATCTGTGTTTTATTTTTTACAAAATTGATATAGAGCCTTATATACATCAAGTTTTTATAGTGTTGCTTTGCTAATAAATATTTCTCCTCTTTCTTGACGTAGGGCTGCGTATTCCCCTCATGTGGAGCGATTCACATCACTTTAACAACAGAGGGAGTAAGTTTGTCCTCGTTATGTTTCCATTCATGCCTTTTGGTTTTACTTTGCCTCGTGTGGTTTTGTGGACACCTGCTGTTCTACCACGTACTGTGCTCCCTCACCAGGCTCTCGTCGAGTGGCCTTGTTCTGTGTGATGCAGATCGGCTCCGAGGTGTTTGACACAGATATGGTGGTGGTGGACAGATCCGTCACTGACGTCTGCTTTGAGGGAGTCACCATCTTGTAAGTGATCTTTGTCAAACATACAACTTACTTTTGTGAAGTCTGTTCTACAGAGGTGAAAAAAACTTGTAAATTGTAGACTTATACTAATAATATGTGAATCCTATATGAATATCAGAGTATGTATTTGGATTGTTCCTTCAAACACTGACACGTCTATTGTTAGGGTTGTCACTGATCATCTTTTTCTGTTCAATGTGTTGTTTATGCCTCTTTATTCCTGTGTATTTATTTATCTAATTTCTTTATGTTGATGTTTATGTTTATCCTCTTTGCTGAAACTGAAATGTGTCTTCGCTCTCGCCACAGTAGAGAAGCAGTTCCTCAGTTTGAGCTGAAGGTGGAGCTGTGGAGTTGTGCCCTGGAGGAAGAGCTCACGATGGTGAACACGCCAAAGAAGTTTGCCAAGAAGCTCCGTAACTCCTTTGGAAAAACTGCTGGGAAGAAGCTCTGCCCCCTGCTGGAGTCTCCGGACCCTGACACCTTCCTGCAGCACAACCCCATACCCTCGTGAGTATTCTGTTTCCCCATAAAATGCACAGACTCTTTGCTCTCTGTTTAGTTGGGAACTCATTTGATTCTGACTTGTTACTGGAGTAGAGGGTGTAGTAGCTGCAGGCTCACTTAACAGGCTGGTAAATAAATCTCATTGGGTGAGGAGTGAAATCAGGGCTTAACAATAATTAAGCAACAGTTTAAAGTTTTATGGGGGAATGCTTCCATCTGTGTTTTATTTGTGTCTGACGGGGGAAAATTGTACTTTGTTGAGAACATTTAGTCTAGTAATCTGTGAAAAATGTGGTAAGTGACACATACCACATGTTCTGTGGGAGGAAAACATTGTAATCAATAGGTATTTGAATGAGGAGAGAATTCATAAAAAATCTAAAAGATGTATATTCAGACTTCAAGGCTTGAATATCAGTGTATCTTTATTATTTCATAGTTAAGATTCGAGTTGAGCGTTAATCTTTTATGTTTAAGCCCGGGAAGCCGAGAGATGACAAGAAGTCAATGCAGTAAACTTGAAAGAATGTCTTTCTTTGTTTGTGTCTGTGTGTGTGTGTGTGTGTGTGTGTGTGTGTGTGTGTGTGTGTGTGTGTGTGTGTGTGTGTGTGTGTGTGTGTGTGTGTGTGTGTGTGTGTGTGTGTGTGTGTGTGTGTGTGTGTGTGTCTGTGTGTGTGTGTGTACCTGTACCAGAGGAGCCAAGTACAGCCTGCTGGCCCACACCACTCTGCGTCTGCCCGAGGCTGAAGGCAGCTTCCAGTCTCACTCCCTCATTGTCCTCCAAGACGGTAAGAGACAAAGGCGTAGAAATTTAATATGTGGGGATTTGAAGGGATTATGCTTTTTAGCTCCTGGTTCAATTGAGCACTGGGGTAATAATACAATATTTTCACACCATTAAAATGGAAAGCTAAATTAAACAAAATATGTTACGATTGAAGTCGAGCTTGGATGACTTTTGTGTGAGTGATTAAAGGGATAAGACAGTTGCTCATTTTTATTCAGCGCTAATTTCCGAGGTATGAACAGTGAATCATTGGTGATCAGGTCCACAGACTTAAAAATCATTATTCTTGCTACCTCCACTTGTCACAGGAAGTTGCTTAATGGCTATTGTGGGTATTTGACATTTAAATGCATGCCTTTTTTATAATGCGGGGCAAAAAGAGATTTGGATTTATCTTCTCACCACAATAACATTATTTTTAAGTACCTTTTAATGTATGTTTATTTTCTATATGTTTGGGTTTTATTGCAGCTGAGTGGTCCTCGTGGCTCCCACTGTACGGCAACCTGTGCTGCCGGTTGGTGGCCCAGCCTACCTGTATGACACAGACCATGATGAAGGGCTACCTGAGTCAGAAGGTGCGTCAACTGCTGTTATCGTAAGCATCAGCTCTAAAGCTGGTTCCAAGGTTAAATACTCACGTTCTATTGTTTCTTTCCCGGCAATTTCCAGCAAAGTGTGGGGGGATTGAACCGCTGCTGCAGTCTGTACTGCGTCCTGAGCGCTGGCTGTTTGTCCTGCTACTTCACCCCCGAGGAAATTGACGCTAAGGTTCATCCCACGCTCAACATAGCCATCAATAGGGTGAGACAAAGTCGCGAAAACTTTCTGACTTTCAAATTCCACAGTCATATTTCCTGCTCTATTATTATGTTAATGCATCAACCCAGTAGCAACTGAAGGACGCCACATATTAGAGATTCTTAAAACCGTTCGAAGTGGATTTTAAGAATTTGTAACATTCAAATCATTACAGTGCTGGAATAAGTTACACATACATGTCTGTCCTTAGCTTTTAGAAAAATAAAGGCAGAAAAGGAAGATATTAAAATCTGAAAAAAATACTTGTCTCTTTAAACTTTGAATTTAATAAAAACTGATTGAAATCTCAGCTCAGAGCTTAACATTTGGGAAGAACCAAATTATAAACTGGCGCTGTACTCACTGAGACCCTTCTTGCATCTCTGGCATATTGCTGCTGACTTAATGTTTTTTCTGCCGTATCAGCGATGTACCTTGTTCTGCAATATCTCACATGTAGCCCTCATTTGTATTCTGGGGTAGAAAATCTCACCAATTGAAAGTTGTTTGTGTCGTTTCTACAGGACACAAGGATCCGTGTGATGGAGAAGGAGTCGGCAGGCAAAAGATCCAGGAGTATGTCTGTCATCAACCCTTCACCAGAGGGATATGAGACCGTCGTCTTTACCACTGAGACCAGGGAGGAACTGGACGACTGGCTGGACGCCCTCCACCAGCACCTCTATGACCAGGGTGAGTGGGATTTTGTGTAAACATGCAGCAGATGGGTTTGCATGCATATAATACTGTAGGATTTTTTTTCTATGTGTGTGTATTTGAGAGTGTTTAAAGAGAAGGTGCGGTGTGAAGAGCATTCTGGACTGGAACGGTGACTGCACATATATTTAGCTAAACTCTGCTTAGCGCGAACAGACACTAGAGCTTTTTATCTCTGCCTCTCATGCCTGTCCTTGTTTACAATCAGGCCAGTGGCTGCACTGCTGTGACCGGCTAATGAAGATCGAGGTCGCGTCACCACGGAAACCATCACTCTTCCTCACCAAGCAGGCGGACTCTGTTTACAACGACCTCAGTGAGTAGAGTAATTGGAACGAGTGGATGAAGGGACTTAGATGAAGGTTGATAATTCACTGCTCGAAGGATTTTTTCGTTTTGCGAGTTATTCATGTATCTATTTTACATACTGATTAGAATATGGGAACATGTGCTTATGTGTCACTGTGGTATTTTATTAAATTATTTTTGTAATACATCAAGCCTGGAAAAGCCGACTGTGTTTTAATATTTGTTCATTTTGTTTCTCGCAGGTATAAATTCCCCTGGCAAGTTTGAGAGCATCACAGATATTATCCACAACAAGATCGAGGAGACAGATGGTCACTATCTGATTGGTCATGAGGAGGAGACAGATGTCCCAAACTGGTCCACTCTGTTCAATGGATCTAATTCAGTGGTAGTGCAGAAGAGTATTCTGTCCCAGAGCAAAACCTCCACCCCCTGTTCAAGCCCAAACCACAACTCCAGCACTACACCCATCAGCAACAAGAAGCGGCGTGCCCCGCCCCCTCCTCCTGACAGGGAGCCGTATGCTCCTCCCGCCCGTCCTACCAGACCTCCCCTTCCTGCCCCTCTTCATCATCCTCATCCTCCTCCTTCATACCAGGAGAAGGAGAACTCCACCACTTACGCCTCTCAGCCGGCCACGAGATCCAAAACTGGCAGACCATCCCTGGACGCCAAGTTTTCTGCCATCATCCAGCAGCTCCAACGGAACAATGCAGGAGGAGCCGGGGCCCTCAGCCGGAAAAACGCTCCACTGGGTGTCCTCGATATTCAACCGCAAGGCCAGCCTCAGGGCCCCAGCCAGCAGCTGGAGTACCAGAGCCTCCACAGCCAGACCCCTGAAACCACAGCTGAGCCCGGTTTCGTCAGAGCCAGTCACGGCCCCGCTCCTGCACCGAGGGGCAAACTGAGGAAGTCCTTCAGAGAGAGGATGAACCTTAAACCCTTGTGACAGTGACCTCCGACCAAATCCGGATTTAACCGACTAGCGCTACCTTACAACTAATACACATATCTATAACAACTAACTGTTGTTAGTTCTTCAAATGAGCTGGGGAACATTGGAGAAATGGGATATCTGGATATATTTGACTGGAACTTTATAGGGATACTGTGATGATATTATGGGCATTACTATTTGTGCATTACTTAAATACTAACAGAATACTTGATCATTTTGGGGAATATGCTTATCGCCTTTATTGCCACGAGTTTTCAAAGTTGATCAAAACCAAACTGTACACTAAATATAAAGCTGGAGCCACGAGATGGAGAGCTTGACTTAGCATAACAATCAGATAGAGCTGATATAAAAATCACCTCCAAAGCTCACAAATTAACATGTTATATCTTGTTTATTTAATCTGTATTGAAAAAGGACCAAGTTACAGTTTTGTGGGAGATTAAGTGCCAGACTCTCTCTTGGCTGAGAGCGGTTCAGCCTTGTCATCACCAGAAAACTCAAACTGTCTAACATTCCAGCAAGTCACTGTTTTCTGCCAAGAACAGTATTGTATATAAATGCCTTAAAACCACAGCTGATAATTTGAACACTTTTGTTTTTTGTAAAGATTAAACCAACAAGATATCACTTGTTAAACACTGAGCTTTAGAGGTGCTGGAAGGTGGTTTGGTTACTTTTGAAGGTCTTTGTGCTAAAGTAAGCGTTCCAGCTTCATTTTGAGCAGATGCATATCAGAGGGGATCAGCTTATTTCTCAAAATGTCAAACTACTGCTATAACCTAAAGGGAGGGGGAGTGACGTCCCCACCACGTCCATCACGACAACACAAATCCCAGTTGACGCCTCATATCGCAATATCGATATTGTAGCGATACAGCTCCACTCTCTGTTTATACACTTTCTCATGTGCAGCTTAACCACACAGATAAAATTGGAAGCCGTATGTTGGCTTGAGCACCGGCATCATCAATCCCACTAAAATGGGAAAGGCTTATTTCTCAGCTCTGCCACTGGAACACGGGCCCAAGAAAGAGTCTTTGCAAAAGCACTCAAATTGGAATTGATCCACTGGCCAACTGTGGAGGAGTCATTCCTTTTGGAACTATTGACTTATTCCACTTACTGTGACGACTTTATGACCACTATAGCCCATTTCAAGGGAACAGGATTTTAGGAGCAATTGCGAGCACTAATGTGACTTCTCCATTTCCCAGCGGTCTTAATAATGGAGTGACCTTGGTTTTCTGTAGCCACACAGTGTGTCCAACGTAATTTAACACCGCAGCCCAAAAAATGCTCTGAACTTAATTGAGCAAATGAGTATTTTTGAGTGGCTGAAATAACGAACGCCCTTGTGTCTTTTTTACATATCCCAAACTGCCTGCCACTAAATATTTGAACCACTTAAATTATCATGTGTTGAAGAATTGGCTTCATAATTAAATGCAGTGTACAAAACATTCGCTTTAGCTAGTTTCTCTTGAAATTGCCTGGGCAGATAAAGCAGCGTGATGAATGCTACAGTCCAATTTTTTTTTTCTTTTTATCTCACCCTTGAAATTCTGTTTAATCAAAAGGGAGAGATGCAAATCTGGGGAGAGGCAGATTACAGGAGGATTTAGTTTAAGCCTTGAAAGAATAGAGAATGGATTGTACAAAGGGGGACGCAGCTCAATATTAGAGGTGCATTTAAATGTCTCCTGTGCTTGGTTAAATTAGTCACTTTGATGCTAAATTCTTTATAACTGGAAAAATCAAGGGGAAAATTGCAGATAAATCCTCACAGCTTTTGTTTTTTACTGATGCGGTTATAGCTGAAATCATCACAACAATAATATTAACCTGCATCTCAGCTTTGCATTTACTTAGAATAAAGCCAGAGGAAAAACAATACATTTCATGTCGGTATATAACTGACTCTTACTGTGAAAACGTACATTTACCTGTGTAGCCCTCATTAACACCAGCGATGGAAAAGTTTCTCCTCTTGACATCGGGGTCGAGGGAGAGCAGGTGATCTAATGAGAAGTAAAACGTACAACTGCTTTGTGATTTAACAAGGTCGGAACATTCTCACTTTAATCCTTAGCTAAACTAATGAGCCAAATTTATGTTTTAAAAGTCTTTTCATTTCTTAATTACACAACAGCAATATCAACAGTAGCAGCCATTAGCATTGTTTATGTTCTACAATTCCTTCTTTATAGGATAATAGTTCCCTGTCATCTCAATTTGACTTTTAAGCACATTAATTATTTAGACTTTAAGTGGATCGGTTCTTATGTACTAGAGAAGCAGTGATGTATATTAACCTTGTCTCTTTTGCAGTATAATTTGTGACTAGTGCAATGTTAAGTACTGTAGTTATTTTTCCTTCCTCTAAAGGTGCAACTTCTCTTCTCTCTGTTCACACTTGTCTCGGAACCTAACTGTATTTTTCTTAAATATTGCTGATCTGCAATAAAACAGCCGACATTCTACCCCTGGTGAGGCTGCTTTATTTTTGCTGAGCTTGGAAGTATTACTGAATATTTTTCATGCTAAAGGTTTACCAAGGGGTGGCAATAAAAGTCAAAGCATTGCTTTTATTGCAGCCCAACACACGTCCCATAGAGATACAGGCACTAGCACATTTTTTTTCCCGGACTGCAGCAAATACTGGAGAGGCTTCTCTGGCTTTGAGCCCAGAAGTGGCCTGTTGTGAAGATTAAGGCAGATGGAATCTCATAGCCAGATAATGGTATTACAATAATAAAACCCCATTCACACTGCATTTACTCTGAAAAAAAAGAACATTACATTGCTGTTAGTACACTGGCATTAAATATCAGTTTATTCAGCCCTTGCTCTTTATCTGCAGTTCATTTAAAGAACACAGCCGAGGAAACGTGCATAGATAGTAAAATATTTTAATTAAATATACAGGAGGTCATATACAAAATGTCTATTTTTTCTTTTGCTCGCCAGCTGGGTGATTGGTAAACAGATGGCTACTGTATCAAAAACACTTTCAGGATGCACATTAATGGAAACAACATGGAGGAAAGAAAAGTGAAACGACAACAAATAAAAAAAACAAAATAAAAAATAAAAGAGTATCCTAATTCTTAAACTGTAGTGTTGGTTTAAATCTAACATGATCACGGTGACCTTGAAACAGAGCAAACAAGGACACAGCTAGATTGTGTAACCGACTTTTATACTGTTTTTTTAATACTATTTACAGATTATAACAGTTTATATGATAACAACCACGCGATATTATCTACAGTGCTATTTACACAGAAAATAAGACGAGAGAGGGGTTGTTGTGAATTGATCCCGCATGAATGTTCTGTACAGGAGCCGGCGCTGACGCCAGTTCTACCTACACACAGCAATGTACAGTACTTAATCAGAAATGAATGTCTTTAAGTATTCAGTAAAACTTTACACATCCACATTTACAGCTTCTTTTTTTCCCCCGCTTCCTTTGAAACTCCAGACATGTTCACTGTGGATTTTCGACTATCCTGGATTGCAATAATAGTGGTTGTAAAAAGCCAGAGCAGGTGTCGTCTTGCTGCCCCAGGCGATGGAGCGCGGGAGGCATACTTTATGGAGTCTGGTACCTTTTCAGAGAACACATACAGCACACATGCCCTGTGGATGCCTGACATGTGTCAATAGTAACTATGGGAAAATCTTTTCAGGTTCTTTCTATAATTGGCTACCTGGCGCAGTTAAGCGAAGTGAATAGATTCATTTGAAAGCACAAAAACTAACCATTAGGTTAATGCATACCTATAAATTCTGTGCCAGACCAATCAAGTCTGGTGTCTGATAGTCACGTGTGCCATATAGTTTCTGTATGAACGTCTGTGTGCTGCGTTTCAGACGAGAGCGACAGTATTATTTATATTCCTACCCTGCTACAGAAGATAAACCTTAACAACTGTAGTGCTAACTCTAATCCAAGACTGCGAAAGGCACAGATATTTGCAAAGCAATAATATCCTAAGTGACAACATTCCCGTTAAATCATACAGCGAGTCTTTTTTAGCACGTTGAGCTTGTTCGCACAGGGGTGGGGGGGGGAAGGGTTTTTTTCAAGTCAAGAACAAAAAAGATGAAATGCTGATTTTCTTGTGGTGAGCATTCCACAGCAGATGGCTGCATCATTATGCTGGTCCTACAGACACAAACAGGCTGCTACACTCTACTCATCACAGGCGTTTTGGGGGTCAAACTACTTTCCCTTAAGAAAGTAAGAATTAAAATGGCTTTTCATTAACGAACAAAAAATAAAACATTCGTGATTTGTCACCAGATCCGACACGACGACTGCTTCTGCTGCATCGGAACTGAAATAGATAACGAATAATAACCTGAACTGTGTAAAAAAAAAACAAAAGCGTATACAGTACATCTGTCATACACAGCACCTCTGAATGTTAAGATGAATCTATCTCGTGTTGCGCAGCGCTGCAGTGACTTTTAACGTCTATTCCTAAGGATTCCAGGTGGATTTTACTGTGGCACAAAGAGGCAACAGCTTTCAGCGTGGAGACATGTAAACAGATACAACACCACAGGCTGCCTAAAGTGTAGTAATGCGTCAAACAGCTGTCGCACATTGTTTTCGCGAGGGTGAACCCACCCCGAGTTATATAAAGAATTTCATTTACGTCGTCATGTTACTTGTAGTGTTTGTAAGCAACAAAGTTTAGCCCTCAGACGCAGTAAACAAATGGCTTTTCTCTGTTGCCCTCCACTTCTCACACATCCAGAGCAACGACCTGACTCACGGTGACTTCGAGTGACGAACTGATTTGTGGGCACATACACATGAGCATTGTGCAAATAAGGATACAACAACAAAAAACAGATACAGTAAGTGGTGATAAAAAAAACAAAGTAACGAACAGTGCAACGTATATAAACAAATGCATATACAAATAAAAAAAGGAAATGGAATAGTCAGTCTGCCCGACTGACGAGTGTATCCGTCTGTTATCAGCCAAAGTTTATAATCAGTGTTTTCCTTCGGCTGAGCCACAATCCCCGAGCAAAGAGACAGACAGACAAAAACAAGCTGAAAAAGTTTCTACGGAGAAGGAAGGAGAGAGAAAAACTCTCCCCCCCCCCTCTCCCTCACAGTCTGGTGCTGGGGTGTACCGAGGACAGCTGAGGTGGTGCTAGGGTGGAGAGGGGGTACAGGTGGTGCAACAGGTCCCCGTACAGTGCTGCACCACCCGGGTGCCGGTAGAAGTGGTGCGGGCTGGGGCTGGAGGCCAACAGCTGCCTGTGGAGCATCATGGGGTGGAAGGCTAACGAGGGCATGAGGGGAGAGACGGCCGACTGGCTCTTCAGGTACTGCAGGCCCGGGTGATGCTGGAGCCCGTCCTGCGTTCCCTGTGACACCAGGCTGCCGTGCGGGTACAGGCCGCCGTAGATGTGTGCGGCAAGGCCTGGGGGGAAGGCGGTCGCCAGGTGGCCCTCGGGGAGATGGTTGTTGAGGTGAACAGCGTGGGCTGGCTCAGCTGGTTTCAGCTCCTCTGGGTCACTGCGTCGGATTGAGCAGGCGGGGTGGATTGGCGTCACCACTCGGACTTTCCTCTCTGGGACTTCCTCGTTATCGGGCTCCGCTAGGCTCCGCTTGCTGGGTCGAATGGAGATGGTGAGGGGCGAATCGCTCGAGGATTTGGGGCTGGGGAATGGCTGCGACGACTCTGCTGAGCTCTGTTTGGGAGAAGAGATTGTCATAGGGGGAACCCTGCAGGCCTTAGGGTGGGAGTCCAACCCCTGGTGCATGATAGGATACGGTAGGCTGCAGAAGGAGGGCTTGGAGAAGGAGGACAACCTCTGAGAGAGAGGTTTAGAAATTGTGAAGTCTCTGGGCTCATCGTCAGCCTCTCTACTATCCCCATGTGTTTGTGTCCTGTCACTGTAGTGAGACCTGTAGGCCAGGCCCTCTTGCTCCAGGGCGCCACAGACGAAGCCCTGGCCTCCTTCCCGCTCCCTGGTGTAGTGCTCTCTCCGCTCTCCGTTGGCAAAGCTGACCATCCTCTCCTGGCTCAGACAGTTCTCAGTCTGCCTGTACAGACTGTGGAGGTGAGGGGAGGAGTAGCAGTCGCCTACGTAGCTCCGTGCCTGAGCGGCTGGGCTTTGGAGTAGCTTCTCCCCGGACTCCACGCTGTCCTGGGCATGGGTTCGGGGGAGATAGGGCTGCCACGGCGGAGTGACTTGAGGCTGAAGGTGATGGCTCGTCCGACAGCTGAATGTCTCTGAAAGCTCCCCGACAGCGCTCCTGTCTGACGCGGCTTGTTGTTGGGGCTTGCTGCTCTGGGCGTGCTGAATGACCGATGGCCTGAATATGGGCGCTACCTCCGATATGGCGTCTGACACGCACCCGTGCCGCTGTCCTACCACCTCCTCCTCAACCTTCCTCTTCTCCTTGTCCCGGTCTGCCACTGGTATGACAGGGAGCGAGGACGCAACTGTTGGAGGCTGAAGAGAAGGAGACGTAAAGGAGAAGGGGTTGGACTCGCACACTTGGGAAAGGAGCTTCTTTTTAGCCAAAGGCGACATGACCCCCTGACTGGCTTTGCAGTAGGCAGCCGTCTGTGCAGGGCTTTGGGAAGACTCCTTCTTATTGACCCCATAGTCTTCTTTCTCTGGGAAGGAGTCTGTGCTCAAGTCTATACACTGTCTGTCCGCCTGCTTACACATGGGCAACACCTTCCCCACTCTCCCACCGTGACTCTCTATAGAGTCTTTGACCCTGGAGGAGGACTCGGGCAGAGCAACGTGTCCAGCTGATTTGTTCTGATCCCAGCAGTGAGGCAGGTACGGGGTTTTAGGAATGAAATGCCCTTCAGTTTGCTGTTCACAGGTCAGTTTTGCTTGCAGGGCCTCAGTGATTTGCCTCCATTCAGGATGGGGACCAGGCCCCAAGTGGAGGGGAAGGCTAGGGTGCGGTGCTCTGCAGTCTGGCTCTTTGGGGCAAAGTGATGATGGCTGCTCCACTGCCAGAGACTCCTCTTTCTTCAGAGTGACATGTAACTCCTCCTCCTCGATTAGAATCGGCTCATCTCTCAGAGATGACTCCTGTTTTACGGCTGCGGACAGTTCCTGATCCTCCTCTTTCTCATCCGAGTCCTGTGTGCAGAAAAATACAGGTTACCACCACCTCAATATGTTACTATTATTCTGCTATTTGGAAAAACCCGACAAGAATTCAAGACAGAGGGTGAAGGACTTATGACGCCGTTCAGACCTGATACTAACATCCGTCCTGAGTGATCCAGTCAGATTGTTTTACTCTTCTCCGTGTCCATACGTCGATTAATTTGTAGCCATCACCACAATATCAACATTGATCAACACATAATGATACGTTTCTTTCTTCATAGCTGCACACATTCATTCACTTAGTCCCCCCGCTCTTTGTAATTGGACACGTCAACAACATAATTCGGTCTGTGCGAACACAAATGACAAGTGTTCATTTGAATGTAAGGAGACAGATTGAGGATGCATTTGGATCTCTAAGGACTGACATTAATACCAGGCGGGGCCTATGAGAGAGCACAGAGAGATGAATCCCGATGAGGCAACAGTTGTTCAGACGCCTCTGACTGACCTGTGATTGTTCTTGGCTGTTCACCGTCTCCCCTCTGTCCTTTCTACTCCCCAGCTTGGGATTGCTGGAGCCTTTCAATTTCTTGGCCCCCACTGCTTTGGCTTTGGGTCCCGAGGCCTTCTCTTGGCTGACCTCCTGCTTCCTGGGCTTGGCCAAGGGGAGGGGCTTGTCCTGCTCGCCGTTAATCTCCCTCTCGTAAGGGAGGAGGAGCCTGAGGAAGAATGCAGGCACAGCAATGCAGGTGAGTCTGTGCCGTGGTCATGTCACGTCATGCTCATAAGGAACTGTTAAAATATTATACATCACACAAACAAAAGGAAGTAATTTAGATTGAAAAATAACAAAAACTCCACATGTGGACATGTTAACATGGAGGGAAAGCACCTTACATTTTTTCTACCACAGTTTAATTGAGAGTAATAATAAACCACACAAGGAGCATGTTTTGTTGTTGAATAGAAAGAAACAGAATGAGCTGCAGCTTTGCCACAGGCACACAGTGTAACCAATACAGTGCTTTAAAAACCTCCTCCTTTTAATACCTGGCAAGCATTAACAATCCTGTTGTAATTAAACCAGGTTAGGGGAAATCCAGTTTCAGATGAGTGCCAGAGTGTGTGTGTGTGTGTGTGTGTGTGTGTGTGTGTGTGTGTGTGTGTGTGTGTGTGTGTGTGTGTGTGTGTGTGTGTGTGTGTGCGTGAGTGAGAGAGAATGTGAATAACCAGTTATCTCCTGCTGAGACGGATCACATTTGGTATTAGTTTAACCTTGAGAAAAGTGTGTGTGTGTGTGACTAACGTGCGGGAATGAGAAGGAGGAACAATGTCTGGAAGAAGTGAAACTGTTTAAATGAACTTCATACAATGTGAAATCTAATTTAATAAACTAATATGAACAGGACAGAAGATCTTACAGTGGTAACAGTAATAAAGTGTTTGAGCTGTAACACCACAGCTCCAGTTTTTAACACGCTGCCAGGATATCGCTGCTTACGCTCCAACTTAATTAAGTCCATACTAAGTGACAAAGAACGTTCTGCAGAAAAACCATTCAACTATTTTTGACTTCTGTTATTTCTCCCCTGAATCCTTCCCAAGTCAATTTTCCGTATCTGATGTCATAACTAATGGGAGCATTAAGATCTGGATAGCATAACAATACCCATGTGTAAAATAATGACATGAAGAAACCAGCAGGGGAAACTTTTAGACTTTTATTGCTCAGAAAAAGAAAATGGAAATTGGCATTAGACCAGAAACAAGAAACGTTGTGGAAGAGGAAACCGAGACAACTGAAAAACTACAACGCTCTAAACTTCAATAAGCTCCTCTGAAAATCTCTCCAGCTCCTCTGTCAGGTTTTCTACAATAACAATCCATAAAAGCCAGGCAGAAACATGACTTTCTCAGTCAGGAGAGAAAATAAGGTCTTCTCGTGTAACGACAAGAGATGGTTGCACTATTCCTTTTAAGGGACATGGCGGTAAAACAAACAATGAATCAAGAGCTGTTTCGCCTCCTCTTCAAAAGGAAGAAAGAAAAAAAAAAAAAGCCTCGGAGAGTTCAAGAGGCTCTGTGGGATTTTTTGTTATTTTTCCTCTGAACAAAAACGCTGGCAGGGAAAGCGGTGAAACTACATTTCATACAGCTGGTCTGGCACCAGGCCCCAGGCCAAGAAAGGAAATGTACTATTAAATGTGACTTATTGGAAAGACGGAGAGCAAAGGGGTTGTGAAAGAGAAGAGGGGCGGGTGGGAGAGCGAAAAAGGAAAAAGAAAAACAGAGGGAGCGAGAGAGAGGGGATAATGACATGTTAATGAAGAGCACAAATGACTCGGAATGAAGAGAAACACGCAGTCGTTTTAAACTTCAACATGGCAGCAGAGGAATTCATTAGAAATAGGGACCTGGTTCTCAGGCTGTCAATAATTACATGAAATATTTCACCATTAGAAATAAAAAAACCCCAACTAAATATGTATTCAACATGTAACCGACTTTACTATTAGTGATCAAAGAGCTAGAAAAGTGGCACATACACTTTATAGCAGGGTGCAGTGTTGACTGTGTGAGTGATCTGTGGGAAAGCGATGGCTGCCTTGGCCTGGGTCAACTTTATGGAATGTCAATATGGGGTGGGGGGGAGTCGGATAATGTAAGAGCTGAGCCCGGGAAATTACTGGAGCCTTAAATAGTTCCAAATGGAAAGGCTCAGATATGCTGTGTCGGCAGGAAACCCTAAAAATCTGTCTCAGGAAGTTCCCTGCATTGTCACAATTATTTGCGTTGTTACGTTTAATTAACACAAGAAGACCTAACAAAAAAAAAATAAACCTGCAGGCTCTTCAATGCCATGATTAATTCTTTCTGCGCCATTAAACCTTTTATGCTTTTATGTAAATGTCCCACAAATGGGCTGAATAAGTAAAGAAAGTTCAGGCGACTGGGCGGTCGCTCATTTATCCATTTTTAACTCCACGATAAAGAAGAAAGAAACAGATTCATGATCGTGTAATATAGCACTGACGATACAATACCACTTATATAAGTAGCAATTTCCTCCGAGGAAGAGGTCGAGCTTGGCAGCCACTGCATCGACTGAGAGTGGGCCAGGTGCAGTTAATGACAAATGCCACCAGGGGGCACGTGCTGCACTGAGAGATTCCAGGAAAAGAATTTCATTAAGGCAGGAGAGGCAACATTTTTATGAGGTCAATAAATACTTAACTTCCTCTCATGCCAATTTATCACCCGCCTTTTGTTTAAGCAGCCGTTTTCCATGTTGATAACAAGCCACTAAAATATGCAGCAGAGAGATTAAGCGTTGAAGAGGCAGAGACAGAAGATGCCTCATTTTAATTCAGCTGAAAATGACTGCTTATTATAATCTATCTATCTATCTATCTATTTCTCTCCAAGTCTGTCTATCTCTCTATTTCTCTAAATCTATCACTCTATATCTATCTATCTCTCCATTTCTATCTATCTATCTATCTATCTATCTATCTATCTATCTATCTATCTATCTATCATCTCTCTATCTCTATCTATCTAACTCATTACATACTCATTTACAGTACTTAGTATTTAGGTATGAGCTGAAGTATAGTATATATATATGTGTTTATGATATTTGAACACAACATTTCAAAAATCATTATTGTATTTCATGTATTTCCATACTGTAATAATCATACTACAGTCATTCTGTCGTTGCCTTTGAAATAATACAATGCACACAGAGCACCTCCCCCTCCCCCCCCATAAAACAGACAACTTGGCGAAAACAAGGTGACTTTACCAGCAATGTGCTGCTCTCATCTCGTCTGAGTTTTGTGTTACAGGAACAAGCAGCGTGCTCCAATCCCAGAAATGCCTAAGTCACCAAATCAGTGGAAAAAGCCTGCGGGCTGTTCCATTTCAACAATTTCCCTCCCGTCCATGCTGAAATTAATTTTAGCTGGTGTTGTGTTAAGATCACAAGAGCTGCTTCATGCGTTAAAAAAAAAAAAAAAGGGGAAAAGAAACTATTTAAAGAGCTGGTGGACGAGCCCCGGGGGCTGGAGACAGATTTGTAGGAGAGAAAATGACTTACTTTTACAAGCCTGTGAGGGGAAAGAGAATACTATAAAAACGATAAAAATCAAATCTTTATCACGTCTTAATGCAATGATTAGGCATCATCAGCACGAGGAGAAAACAATCACTGCTGCGGAGAGAGAGAGAGAGAGAGGGGGGGGTGGAGAATGGAGGGAGGGAGAGAGGATGCCAGCGGAGGGATAAACAGACATTGTAGCCGGTCCCTCTGCTTTGGATTCATGCCTCAAAGCCCCTCTTTTGTCTGGAAGCCAAACCACTTGAGGTGACCCTCATTCATGCAGTTAAAACAGGAGGGCAGCGCAGGAATGTATGAAAAACTTAAGTCCTTTGTCAAGTCTGAAAATACCAGATTTAAAATGACCTCTACTGTTCCCCCGGGGTTTGCTCTCATTAGCTGCTGCTGCAAGTGGCAGTCTGTGGTAAACGCTCGCTACAGCAGGTGTGGGCCAAGAGTACCAACTGTTTAAAATACATGTGTACTTATACAACTCGTAACCTTTCCGTCACTTGAGTATTAAATATCCAGCATGTTTACTCTTAAAGTGGAAGGAGATCTCTGCAGGAATTCATTTAATTCGCCGCTAATTTGAACTACTTATTAATCTCAGCAGGCTTGAATGGATTCTCATACAGCTGATTGTCACACGTCGGTGCTGTCGATGGGGGAAGGAAACCTTGGACCCTCTGATTGAATACCGAGCATTAAGAGCTCACTACATATTGTGATTTGTTAAGAATGAGGACTTTTGTCTTGGGGGAAACTTTCTTGCTCTCAGGATTAAAATAGCTGCCTGCTATTCTAGTGTAAAGAACATGAAGCTCTTTGGCAGCGTTCCCACTGAAGCTGGAGTCCACATTCAGCACATGCACAAAGACGTCAGCTGTGGCTTTTTAGGCGTAAAACATGTTGAGACATAGTGTTAAGGAATGCTGACAGGAATTATACAGTGATGGTGTCATACTGCAACTTCTGTCTCTCTGCTCCAAGACTTTATTTATGTATTTTGAAATATTCTATATATTTTGTTAAAACCTGTCCTTGTTTCAGCCACTGGGAATAAAAAGCTCAGGGGGTATATTGAGGTGATACTCCCCTCCCCGTGCAGCTACTCTCAATGCATTCCAATGATACCCTTTAGAGCGAGCATCACTAAAGGCAAGCTGAAGTGTAATGCATTACACCTGATGTGTCTGCAATACAGCAAGGGCAAAGCAGAGGGATGCAAAGTACTGAGCGTCTCACAGAATAAAACACAACAATAAATACAACAAGTCTATCCCCCGTGATGAAATCTGATCTCTATCCTATTATGACTCTCAGTGCGAGGGGGGGGTCTGGCTCGAGATTTACTGATAATTAGGAGCAACAAATGTATTTTTATATCTGGAGAGTGAGCACGCGGAGGAGCATCGACACCGGGAGGGAATGAATAAAAGGCGGAATCAATAAAACATCCCGTCAACTAAAATTGGAACAGGCGTGCATCTGTCTTTAAAGACACACAAATCTGCATGATCTGAGCCGGGGAGGATTTCACAGGGCCTCCGACTCGGCGCGCGACACATCTGGAAAAAAACCCGTCAAAACACTTTAAAAGATGAAATTATTGAAATCCGAAAAAAGAAAAAAAAAAACCTCCGCGCTCCCTGCTATTGCCCAAAACCTCCTAGTTTTTTAAATAGCAAATTATTCTAAATTGCTTCTCTGTTGCCATGGATACCCCCCCCTCCCTCCCTCCTCCTCCTCCTACCCCTCCCGCCCCAATACCAATCCCATTGTGCAATTACATTAGGCTGCCAAGGCACGGTGAGGTATTAAAAATCTGTAAGAGGCAGAAATGAAGGGAGATAGTGAAATGTGATGTTTCTGTAACAAGAGATCACGTAGGAAACCGGGAAGATTAAATATGTAGGAGCTGTTAAAAGGCGCTGACCTGTATAATGAAAGAAACAGCATGAAGTGCAAGGCAGGGAGTGGGTGAGACAGGGAGGGAGAGAGAGGGAGGGAGGGAAGAGGAGAGAGAGAGGGGGGGGGCGCAGAGAAAATGGCACAGCACAGAAGCAAAAGGCAGTCTATTTCAAGGTTATTGATGCCATCTTTTTCATGACCTCATTTTTAATTCAGAGCGCCGGGCCCTGACAGCTAATCTCGGGAAACGGTTTAAATAAATATCATTAAAGCTTCCCCATAGCTGCGGCGGCAGACCTTGGCTTGGACGTTTCTACATTGATTTTCCCCCCTTGCACACTAATGAACGCCGCTCTGTGACTAAACAACAGTAACGTTGGAAATGACAATTAGCCGAGGTTATCTCCCGTTCAATTTCCAGCTATGTAACTCCATTACTACCAGTGATCACTGCCTTCTCCTGGACGACATAAATATAATAATTACGCTGCCGGCGCCGTGTTTCACAATAACATCTCCTAGGAAACCGTTTCGTATGATTTTACCATTAGGGCCGTAAAGGGATAATGTGTATAATTTGAAATGAGAGCTGAATGCTTGCGGATATTCACAGTCTTTAACCCAAATAGCACCGGGAAAAGAACAAGAATATCCACTTAATCTAAAGTAATTATGTCCTGAAATCGTGTTTCCTTTCCTCTTAGTAGTTTGAGACTTTTTTTTTATTTCCCGCTCTACTCCACTTGGGCCCGCTGAGATGAATCAGAAGTGATCCTTCCGAGAGGGGAGAGGAAAACGTACGCAGCGCTGTTCCAGTTTGTACACTGTACATTCTGCGCCGTGAATTATATTTCTGTAGCACATTGACTAATGATTAAAGGTGGAAACAAAGACGCCTCTGGGGAACAAACACACACTTCAGCGAGCCCACAAACAGCCTCATTCATCATGCGGGGAGAATGGCCGTGTTTGCTGAGTTAATACAATGAAGCTAATTGCCCTCCAAGCAGCCCAAACACCAAGGCTCAGCTAAAATTATTCCCCTGAATGGAAACTTGCTCAGCTTCAGCTGATCTCTCTTCCTCTCTCTCTCCCTCTCTCTCACACACACACACACACACACACACACACACACACACACACACACACACACACACACACACACACACATATGCCCCATCACCCCCCCCTCACTCCTACACCTCCTCTCTCTGTCAGCCTGATATTCACTGCAGTGTGTGGATATTATTGCTTTGTATTGATTCAGCATTATTTTCTCTCAGCTGCTTCTCAGTGGCTGGAGAAGGAAAGGCCAGCGCAGCAGCAGTCACACCTCAGAGCTTCCTGCCCTGTTCCGTCCTACCCTGACTTCCATATATACACCATATATATATATAAACATATATATATATATCTTCATACGTCGCTTTTAAGAAGTTCTAGGTAGAGGCCGATAACAAAACAGGGACATATTCTGATTCCCACAACACAATGATATGCATCACCTTGAATATCAGGTGTTGAAAGTCACATCTGTTATAAGTAAAGACGAGTGCAGTGCCTGTTGTAAACGTGCCTGTGTGGAATGGGCCGTTTGTTTGTGGTGATGCCGGTTGCAGCTTTCTTTTCAGAAACGGTCAAAGTGACCTGCAGTGATTGAGCCTCACGGCTGCAGGACTCAGTCCACAGAACCCTGACGCTGCACAAAGCTGCTCACCTGTTTATTCAAAGCTCAGTGGAGCTCGACTCAGTGCACAGAACCCTGAACTGGAAAATCAGTGTTCATGGTGAACCTGCTGCTTTCTTGATCGACAACGTCACTTAGGTTGATGAGGCCGAGAAGTTGCTGCTGCAAGGCGCTGGGTCACCTGTTCATTGAAATTGTATTGATATTGAACGTATCATGTGTCCAAATCACACCAAATTCAACACTGCACTTCCTTGTTCCCTTAACAATGCATGTGTCAAGTGTCGGGTTGATAAGATGAACGGTTCTCAAGATATAAAAGCCATATACAGACTTACAGAGATAAGGAACTCTACTGTGCAGCAGCTCCTCCTCCCTGTTGATGTTGTGAGGAAGTACTACAGGATGAACAATGACGGCGCCCTCAGCCGAACACTGTGAGCTTGTGTACAAACACAACACACCGAAACATACTCTCACACGTACGGTTTCACAAATCTTCCTGGAAAACCCGTTCCGGCCGCCAACGCCTATGCTGGCAAATTTGCTTACAGCGTGCAATCTTGACACAATATGAAGCTCAGTCATATGGTAGTGCTGGCATACTGCTGTAGGTGGTGACAGGTGTGTGTGTGTGTGTGTGTGTGTGTGTGTGTGTGTGTGTGTGTGTGTGTGTGTGTGTGTGTGTGTGTGTGTGTGTGTGTGTGTGAGTGTGAGTGCGCCTAAGCTTTGCTGATGCATGAACCTGCAGCAGCGGGAGAGAAGTGGAGAGGGTCGTCGGCCCGGAGGAGAGAGCTGCTTCATGAGTGACTGGTTATCTGTTGTTGGGAAGATTGTGTTTGGCATTTGTTTAACCTTGGGAAAGCAGGTGTGTGTGTGTGTTGGGGGGGGGGTGTGTGCAAGCAGCCCTGCATAATACCCTCACAGCTCCCTCAGGATCACATCCATATGCTTTCTTTGGTAACACTGAGTGATCATAATGTGCAGGTTCAGGACGCTGCAGTATCCGACTGGATTATTAGATGCATACATTACACTTCTTTTCTATCTCGCTATGCGTATACATGGTGGAGAGGGAGGTTACTCTCTCTGTGTGTGTGTGTGTGTGTCCATGTAGGTCAGTTAATAATTTAAAAACTTTGCCTTCATTTGGAGCTTTTAAATCCTCTCGTAGAGCGGAATGGGAGGAGTTTACAGCATAATTGGTTCCATAGTGCCTTGCAACTAATCAATTAATCCTAAGAAAAGAATGGACTCTCATCGCCTCGTGAATTGATTCAGGCCCATGAGGAATGCATTTCTTAATACTATTAGAACTGCGTGTGAGAGACGATTTGCCAACTATCCTCAAACACTCGACTTCATGTGTGTGTGATCACGTCGGCTTCCTCTGAACAGGATCAATATTTGTCTTGCAGCGTCCGACATTGTGAAATCATATTTGATGCAGCTGTGCGGGGGTTTACACACAAACTCTTCCACATGTGCGTGCGTTACAGCGACGTGTCGTATATATATATGTGCGACCGCCGAACACCTCACCTCTCGTAGTGTCTCCGTGTACACGTGGCTGCACTTGTGCTGCTGGGGTTCCCGCCCAATTCATCATATACATGCTTCCACTGTCTGCGCACCGTGATCTGCGAGGGACGGACGAGAAGACACAAGAGAGTAATGAGAAAGAGAGACAAAGGATGGAAATAAAAATGAATGTGGAATGAGGGAAATTGAAAAAACATGTGAGGGAGAAAAGAAAAAACAAAGGAGTCCATAAGTGGTTGACATCATTGTGAGGTCTTGGGGAGTTACTGAGTCATGATGTTCCAGTTATTGAATCCTCAACACTCAATTCTCTAACATAATAAGCTTTGTTAACATCATGCAGTCACTTGTTCCTGCTGTAACCTCTTATCCCATAACAGACGACAGGCTACGACACAAAACACAAAACTCCGGGCGGCCACAGAGCAACAAAAAAAAAAAGCCACGGCATTAAGCGGGAGATAATCAGCTGCAGATATTTGAGGGGTTTTGAAAGGATCCGAGCCACAGTTATATGATGTGTATCCTGTTTATGGTCAGATCTGGCTGTGTGTGTCTGTGTGTGTGTGTGTGTGTGTGTGTGTGTGTGTGTGTGTGTGTGTGTGTGTGTGTGTGTGTGTGTGTGTGTGTGTGTGTGTGTGTGTGTGTGTGTGTGTGTGTGTGTGTGTGTGTGTGGATCGCGTTGTATCAGCGAGCTAACAAAAAAGAAACAGACGTGACCATTCCACTGACGACTTCACATCACACGTTGACTTCGCTTTGGAAAAACGTTGTCGATGAATAGTGAGTGAATAATTGGCAGGCGAGGCAGCCAAGTTTAAAGCCTCGGCATCATATACAATATTTCTGCCTCACGTTGTGTGTGTGTGTGTGTGTGTGTGTGTGTGTGTGTGTGTGTGTGTGTGTGTGTGTGTGTGTGTGTGTGTGTGTGTGTGTGTGTGTGTGTGTGTGTGCACTTATGGGCATTTCTCAACATGGGAAAAAAATGAGCGATCTGACCAATTTCCTTCTGACCAGTGTTGAGCAGAGGAACATGTGTTTTCCACTCTTAAGAGGGGGGTTTCAAACAATGGCATCATTTTTTGCTAAATGTGGCTCTGAGCAAGACTTTCTTCTTGGGAAAATAGTGACTGACCTCAAGGGGCAAAAGGAGGGCAGAAAGAGAGAGAGCGAGTGCGAGAGAGAAAGAGGGGAGGTAGGTAGAAAGACAAGAGAGGGCGGGAGACGTAAGGAGGAGGGAAAAAGAGAAAGAGGGGGAGACGGACGAAGGGAGAGAGGGAGGGAGGGAGAAGGAATATATTGCCACATATGTGAATACTTACCAACTCATATCCTCCAAGTTTCTGAGCAGCTTGAAACATGGTCCAAAGGTTGACTGTGGGAGACAGAAGACAAACAAGGCAGTCAGGAACGCTGGGAAAGGACCCGAGCTGAAACACATGACGTCAACATATACAGTCGTTACAGCAGAGAGGGGCAGATAAATGCAGTGCTGCAGGAAGTGTTCAGATCCTTTCCTTGAGTAGCAGTAAAACCGGAATGTAAATACACTTCATTACAAAGTGAAGCGGTTTATTTTAGTATCAACAGGGAAAACGCACCTAAATATCAAACGCGGGAGCGCTCGTTATGCCGAGTGGCTCCTTCCCCAGTTTTACACCGTGTGCATAACTGGATTAGTAGCAACATAAAATGATGCAGTTGGAAAATGATGGAGTTAATTTTACAATCTCTAAACTGTTTTTCCTTTTACGACGGAGTATTAAGGCCACTTAACATGAAAAAAAAAAACATCATAGATTTCGAGATTAAAGTCGTAATTTTACAAGAGCAAGTTGTAATATCACATTATCCTACGGAGAAACAGGAAAGATGGTGCAATAAGCTGAGTCCGTTCCAAGGAAAGAACCACACAGACTTGTGTCTTCTGTGAAGGAGGAAATGTTTGGTAGTTGTCGAGTGTATTGTTGCTTACATCTGCATTTTATTCAAAGGGATTTCGTAGTTTCTCAAGAAACCAGGAGTTAAAGTTCTGCTTACTGCTAATTTCACTAAAACATGTTTTTTTCTTTATTCTTGTGACACTGTGACTTTTTCATAAAATTAGACTTTATTCCCGAATATAATGACATGATTTTGCAAGACTTTTTTTCATAATATTACGTCTTTATTCTTGCGCCATATTTTTCCCTTTAAGTGGCGCTGGTTCCTCTTCGTATTGTTCTAACCATTACAATGCACCATATTTCATAAGCTGACAATATATTTTAAAAGCAAAATAATATCATTCTGCAAAAAACTTTGCAACCACAGCTGTGAGATCAGAATATATTTAACGGGCCGACAGATTGATAGATTGACTGTCAGACAGACAGACAGACAGACAGATAGACAGATAGACAGATAGACAGATAGATAGACAGATAGACAGATAGACAGATAGATAGACAGAAGACAGACAGACAGACAGACAGACAGACACAGACAGACACAGACAGATAGATAGACAGATAGACAGATAGATGGATGCACTCCAGCTAAAATAATGTAAATCAATATCGAGCGCTTGTACAATCACGGCTGTTTGATAAAATGCTGCCTATGCTTCATCCTGACAAAAAGGAATTTGTTAACCCTCCGCTCCAGCCTGCAGGTATGAATGAAAACCATTACAAGCATCAAGCGCCTGGCAATATGCTCAAACTTCTGTTTGAACTAATGCAAATTAATTTGCATTGATTTGGTCATGCAAACACCCCATGACAGGCCGTATCAAACGACACGTCTTGTGTAACATCCTAAAAATAGTCATGAAAGCTTCCAGAAAGGCTTGAAATGGCTGTCTGTCTTTGAAAGAGAAATATTTCCCACAAACAAAGAGGCACAAGTTCATCGGAGGACTTTCTGTGCCAATGACATTTGTATTTGCCTTCTGTAACATCATTGTTTAACATTTTTATGTGAAGGCCTATAAATAAGAAAAGGAGGCCTCGCCTGGGGAGGAATCCATCAAAATTCAATCTGTGCGTACACAAAGCCTTGCATTTGTCAAAATGACATTTTCCTATCTCCGCATTTGACAGCATTGATTTTTTCCTTCCCTTCTCACTGCGACCGTTGTCAATGCACGGGTGGAATAACAAAGGGAGCTGGGTAGGTTTTTCTGTTTGAACTGAGCACTCTGGCGTATTGTGCTTGCCGACTGTGAAAACAGAAAACTGGTCTATTTAACTAGCTTGTTATGCATCGACTGTAATTACAACAATGGTACACGGGACTGGGAGGGGACAGGACAGATAAAGGAAATGAGAGAACATGCCTATTTCTTAGATGTCTTGTCATTAGCAATTTCTTTTCTTAATTCCCCTCTATTTGGCAGGGGCAATTATCACTGAGATAAGGATGACAAAACAGGGACACAATGCAGCCTCAATGACACAACCATGGCATGGCAATTAGACAACAAGGCTGAAAGACGGAAACAAATTGGAACTGATGTTCACAATCACATGCTGAGGCACACATGCGTCTGGAATAGCTACATTTACACACGCGCACACTATTACTAGTTAATCTTCCAGATCAAGGACATTCAGAATATATAATGTAACAACTACTATTCCGGGTTTTATTCCTCCGCACTGTGCTCCATCCTTCATTTCCTTCAATGCCTCGGCTGCACCCATACAACTTCAATGGCTGCAGCTGTGGAGTCAATATTAACCAAGCGATAAAAAATAGAAGGACGGCAACTCACATGAATAAAACTGCAGCCACAGTTTCCCCTTCTGCGAATGTACTGCTCCTCAAACGTTACAGCCAACTACTGCCTGTCAACTCTGTGATTCAGGTGCATTCAGCCTCTGTGAATGGGTTCACTGGAGTAATTTAGAGCAACAGTTATTCAAGGACTGTTGAACTGAGGCATCTTGGGGTCTTTTGTGCATTAGATAAACATAAAAGAAGACAAACGTATTCAAGATGGAACATTTAATTAACCAAAGGAAAATGGTAGATGAAGAATTTCTGTAAATTCTTAAGCAGAAATAGTGGAAAATGTGGGAAATTATCTTAATAGTCTTTAGTTGCAGCCCTATACTGATAATAGAGACATTGTTTGACCCAAATCTCAATACATGTTGTTTTTTTCTATAACTCTAAAATATATTTGTGTTTTGTGAAAGGAAAATAATTGTTATATTAGTCTTTAGTTTACATATTGGAAATATAATCATTATCTGACTCAAATTTCAAGTTGTGCTCTTCAACATGAGTTTGTTTTTCTATGAGAGCAAATTTTAAATATATTTGGGTTTTGGATTTTTGTCTGAATCTGAATATGTCGGCTTGTGCCTTCAGGAAAACGTGAAGGATATTTTTTCAGATATTTTAGAGACAAACGAGACGAACTGGGAAAATAATAATCAGACCCATTTATGTAAAGTCCTCATTAGAGTTGCAGTATCCAGCTTCTCAACAAGTTGAAGGATATGATGGCCGTCAGTGTAAAATACATTATTATCACAGACATGGAGTTAAGATGCTGACTGGTCTCAGATCTGCGCCCGGGCTCTAAGATGTTTAATACATACACCCCCCGAAGTGAAATATAAATTCACCATGAGGGTGAGGCAGGCAAACAAGAGGGTTAGACCAGCGAAATTAAAATCACTGGGTTTTAAAATATGTTATGAGCCATTCGAGGTGAAGGCGAATCAACTGCTGGTTAGTTCATGAATCTCTGCGGGGTTGTCAAGAGGTAGATTTGCAGTCTTTAAAATAAACAGGTCTGACTCCGCAGCTTGAAGATGAGGTGGAATATACAACAATAAAATGTGGATAATGGATTCCGATGGCGGGTTTTCTTTCTTTTTCCTGAATCAAATGTATATTTTAGTTGGACCAGCCAACAAAGCACCGGGTGAGTCTGTGAAACCACTCAACCATCTGTTGCTTTGCTAAACTCTGCATCAACTTCATCCAATGATTTACAACTCAAATGCAACTTAAACATCATCGTTTCAATTTTCCATCCCAGGATTCTTTGATCGCTTAATGCATCTGTGGCCAGTTTAAAGGAAGAATATGAAAACAGCACCTGATTGCATCTGAGGGGTTTGTTGTATTAATTATGATGTGTTTCCCCTCCCCTTCCCATGTGCTGATGTGTGCACGCTGCCAAGGACGAAGTTTAAACAGCATGATTTCACCGTTTAATGAGGGCCGCGCTTATGATGTGTCTGGTTTTGCGATTCAAAGCATGCACTGTATGTAAAGCAGTTGGCGAGTGGACCTCGACTCCATCCCGACCTCAAACCGAGAAACGCCGAGCAGAAGTGAAGCGTGTTGGGGATGCAACTCTCCCCTCCATCGCTCGCTGCAGCTTCCTGGCTCACTCGCTCTATCCCCCTCAACCACAATGACCTATTTAAGCAACAACGTGTCGGCAGTCTAGATGACAAGATTGTCAAAATGCCGCGGTGAGGTTAGCAGAGTGGAGGTGACCACAGCTTACCTTGGTGTAATAGTTTAGAATAATGACTTTCACTGTGCTATAAACTGTCACAGTTAAATTCAACAGACGTCTCTCTCTCTCTCGTTAATTTGCCGGTGCTGCGGTTTCCGCGTTCTGACGGGAGCGGCTAAATCTTTCTTTCTTGGCTCGTTTGACATTAATGCAAATGTGATTTCCCTTCCTCGAAATAAAGACTGAGAAAGAAGTCAATTTGGAGAAAACACCGTTTGAGGAGAGAGAGAGAGAGAAGAGAGAGAGAGAGAGAGAGAGAGAGAGAGAGAGAGAGAGCGTTGTCGCGTGTGTCGCTTTCGAGATCAAACGCATTAAACAAAATGCACCTCTTTTTTTCTTTCAGTTCCTGGAGACCAGAGTGTTGCCACTTATGATGTTTACGAGCATGTTTCTCCTCTCTGTCCCGTGTCGACCGAGTGCGAGCTAAGCATCCGACCTATATTAGAAATCTTTCATCAGACGTGTTTCCCATACATGTGATGTTCTTCTAACACTGTTAGAGGACGTTCTTGGCCTTAAAAAAAAAAAAACCCTTTGACAAGTGTGAGAAGATATTCTCCCCTTTTATAAAAGCAAACCAAAACGTGCTCTGACAGGAAGCCTCCAGAGTCTCTCACTACTCGCAAGATCAGATTTTTCTCAGTGTAGACAATTATTCCCCTAGTTTATTACTAGTGCAGATTTAATGTGTTTTTTTACAGTTTAACAGCAGAGTAATTTAGAGATTTTGGGCAGTAGGCCTGCAGTAGTTGGCTTGGCCCCCTAAACCTCTCGTTTTCTGGATGGCCAAGAAAGAATCTGCCTTTGACTTGACTCAAACACAGCTACTGCTTCCTCAACTGGGGGGGGGGGGCGAGTATAGAAAAAGTTGGTGAGAGGTGCTGATTAAAATCCACACAGGGTTTTCCCCCGCTGCCTATTTCACTTGTCCTGTGTAAGACTTAGAGTTTCACTCTGATATCCAAACTCTGATTTGAAACATGCCTCTGTTTCTTATCTCCACGCACAAGAAATTAAAGGGTTCAAGTAATCAGTATTTTCCTGTTTGCATGGAAATTCTGAATAACAGTTGGTACTTTTATGTCATTTGCTGAGAACTGATAACTACTTATCTTCCCCGATGGTGTTATTACCCAATGTCCTGTTCACACTCATGTGGACATTCAGCAAAACAAACTGTCCACTGTGTTTGAGCCTCTCGTTCACACACGAGCCACGTTTCAAGTCACAAAACTGATATTTTTCACAAATACCTTCCTTTTCAAAAACTCCAGTTTCTGTGTGAACGTGTGAAACTGAGCGTTTAGGAAACAATAACATCACAGCTTACTCTGAAGTTGCACATGCCTACGGTTGCTTGCATCAGAAATTATAACAACAACAACAAAAACAACAATGGCGCCTATTTACCCGTTGACAGGAGAATAAACTCACTAAGCACACTCACAAAATAATAATAATATGAAAGATCGTTATCATCATATAATTTATGTTTGTTTGAGCGTTTGTACTCATGGGGATTTTTTTTTTTTTTAAACAATGGTGAAAATATCAGCTCAGAAAAATATCTGCAGTAGTGTAGACAAGAGCTAAATCTCCAAAATAAACCAAGTAAAATAAATCCACACAAACTTTACTAAGAGACTAGTGAGTGTAAGCTGGAGTGCGCCCTTGCTTAAACATTGCCAGTGAGGGAATAAGAACTCTACTCACTCTGTTTGAAGCCGAGGAAGGGAATCCTCTCTATGGGCGTGTCTCTGTCTTTCATGTACTTGTACAGTGATACTAAGAAAGTCTGCTCCTCCGCTCGACTCTCCTCTGATGTTTCCTCCTCTTTGTTCTCCTCCCTCTCGCTTCTCTCCTCCTTTTCTTTCTCCTTCTCCCTCTCCTTCTCCTCTGCGGAGGACCTCTTGCTGAGGCCGTTGGCCTTGTATTTGGCTGCTGGTGTTAGTTTTCCGTTGGGTACCGTTTTGCAGTTGTGTTTGACCTGCAGACAGAGAGTGTGAGGAGTTAGGCGGATGAGGTTGCAGAAGAAGAATTGAATCCTGAGCAGAGAGTGTTATTCAGATGATGTCAGGCGCTCTGGATGAGACGTGTCCGGGTTCAAGCACAAACAAATATTCTTACAGGCACCAGGCGCAGCCTCTCATTGATTATCAATGGAGCAGCTCCTCTTGTCATCAGAGATTAGGAGCAGATTAGTTTGACTGCAGCTTCAAGAGAGAATTGCTAATATTGATTTAACTGCTTCAAGGTCATTGGAACAACAAGTACGGAATGGGCTTTCAGAGGAGGTTATTTCCTCCACTTTGAATATTACAACCAATGTGGGAGAGGCGCTGGATAAAAAGCAGCAGAATCAATAATACAAAGTGTAAATATTCCACTGAAAATCATTGATTTCTTTAATAAAATATGACAAAAGTCTGCCAATGCGGGGTGAATTAGATTTCCATTTTTTACAGAAGATATTTGAGTCGTCTGTGTTCATTATGCTGCCTCTTGTTTTTGGAAAATCCAGTGGAAAAACCGTAAAAACATGTTTTCGTCCCCCTGTGGGAGATGCTGTACATGTTAAAATGTCTATTATTGTGGTTGGAGGAAGAGAAAAGACTTCGAGACACCGAGGCTGATGTTGAATAACAATGACATCCTCACAGAATAAATTAGTCAGATGAAAGCAAATTATGTCGGTGCGGCGCTGCAGCGATTAGTCATTCAATCTACCCACAAAAAAGAAGTGAGAAAATAATTTGGCAAAACCTTTAAATCACTTAAACTGTTTTTAAAAGACACCACTTCCAGCTTGTAATTACTCTTATGTGATGATAAATGGAATAATGTTTAATATTTTCAACCAATGGCTGCACAAAAAAAGGGGATTTGAGGACATTGTTTTGGATTTCATGAAACATTTTACACCGTATTCTGACAGAATATGGACCAAACGATTAATGAATCAAGAAAATAATCTGTAGATTAATCAATAATGAAATTCATCACTAACTCATTTGACCTAGTAACCACAATCGTTGTATCTGTCAACTATGTCATCCAGTAGTGTAGAGTATATGTGTGTGTGTGTGTGTTGCCTTCACAGTCACATGCACTACATGTACTCTACAGAATGTAATCACACGGTTCTGTCTCTGAGTGAATCAGCAGTTTAAATGCTGTCACCCTTGTTGTGTGACTGATAAACTTTAAAGCAGTTTGCTGTAAACATGAGTTAAGATCTGATAACTGTACAACTACTGTACGACAGGAGACTTCACTGTTTACTGTACAATATGTTTCATATCATGTACTTTATTTCCCTGAATTATATGTTTATATGAGTTATACCATTTGTGATGAACTTCTGCTGAAACAGTATTTGCATAATTCACTTCTATAAACTTATATATTTGTGTTTTCTGCAGATAATATTTCTGTCTGTAGTGACGGGTTATTGTATGTGCAAATGTTCTATATTTTCATTTTATTTTAAATGTTCTACTATATGCTATTTCATACTTTTATATGTTCTCACATCAAACCTCATGGATCAATCAAGTTTATCTTATCTTAATATATACACACACATTTATGTATGTATTATTTTCAGTATAGTATGTTAATCCATTTTCTTTTATCTCTTATTTCTTAATTTATATAATTCAAAGAACACTTGCTCTCTTTTATGACCTCTCAGTTTGTCTGTGAGCTGCTGTAACATGTGAATTCCCCCCCTCAGGGATCTCTTGTTATTTTCTGTCACTTTACATTTCCTCATGTACATTTCTTATCGCCTGATCTTACCTTGGTTGTAATTTTGCTCTCAGGGCTGCAGGGGTCCTGTGCTGCCACTGCCGCTGATCCCTGGGTTGACCCTGACGACCCTTGACCCTGAGCCTGACCCTGGGAGTCCCTCCTCTGAGAAATGGACAGTTTCTTCTTCCGAGGTCGCCCTTTGAGGTTGGGAGCTGAGGGGGAAAGGAAACGTCGGCGATGAGATTGATCCATTTAGGTGGAGGAGGACTGGTGCTGATGCAGCACTGTGCCTTTCCTATTTCCACCTCTTTGCTGCCAGCATTTGGTTAAGTTTAATATTTTCCTCTTCATCTATTTCATTTGAAAGGAAGAATATAAAAAAAGACATGTGAAAACTTTTACGACCAAGAATGCATTTCCCCTCTGGGAACACTGACTCGTCTCTGACAGGAACATTTACAATCAGAGAAAGGAATTTCACAGGCCTGCTCGCCTGTAGCTAATTATTTTTAAACTGGATTAGTTGGATGGGGTAGCAGGCCACCAAATTGCTCCAATGTGCGAGTAAACACGATCCTCAAGTTCCCTCTCACCCTCGAAGAGAAACAACATTCAAATTCAGACAGATGTATTTTTAAGATTTCACACGAGGGCGTCGGAACAGTCAAGCAGTTAGTATAATACAGTAAATGACAGACGCTGGTTAACCCACAAACCCACTAAAGGGAATAAATTTTAAGCAAACAGTCCCTGCTAAGACAAATATTCGACACAGATGCGGCAAAACTCAGAGCTTTTATGTGTTTTTCACCACAACAACATGTATAATACAGCAGTGTTTTGTCTTGTTTTTCCACAGTCGTCCTCAGTCATCAGTGAAATAAAGAATTACATTACGCTGTAGCACCTCAGACGTTCTGATCATCATGCATCTATTTTTTGCTCTGTCTCTGGTTAGAGCCCGCTCATGTCTTAAAGCTGAACGCTGTTAATTAAAAACACATGAATCTGCCTGATAGGAGCTCTTTGTTTGAAAGGCTGGCAGATATAATTGCTCAGTTCACATTACACACACAATAAAGAATTTAAGCCCTCCAAGTCCTTTGTACACCCACGTTTATGTCAACCCGCGACAGTAATGTAACTACTTGGCAAAGTGCCTCGCCTCCACGCAGCAACACAAACACAGATAAGCTCAAAGGAGAGAGAGAGTGAAAGAGAAACTTCAAATAATCCAAGTTCAGTCACGTATTCACAGCGTCAACGTTCTTTTCCTTCCAACTGCAATGACAATTAAATCACATCCAAGGTTGTTCTCTGCCAAAAGGACTGTGATTATTTTTGTCGGATCGAATTCGCATAAAAAAAATTAAAAAAAAGAAATGTAACAATAACAACTGAGTTGAATAAAACTAAGAGGCAAGTCATTAAAATGGGTGAAATGATCAAAACTCAGCAACCTATCACTCCACGTTGTTGTTTTCACAACCGCTACGCTGCGGAGGAACAGGGCAGGGAAAATTCCAAGGGCATTTGTCTTCCCTTTAGCGCACACGCACACGCACACACACACACACACACACACACACACACACACATAAAGAACTAGTTTTCAATGCTCTAATCTTTACTTAGAAAGCTCTGGGTGTGTTTCCTCCCTCAGTGTTTTCTCACTCTGTCGCTTTTATTCTGCCAATTACTCATTAATGCTGAGAAATTACATAAACCACATGATTTATTTATACTTGAGTTGAATTTTAAGACCGGGGCAGATACACAAGCACTAAATATTCATCGAATAGATAAAACCACATATCATAACCTTTATAGCCTCGGCTCATTTTCCCTTTTGTACAAACTCACATATAAATGTGTAATTAACTTAAAATACAACCCATAAATCTACCTAAACTAAAACAAATGTTGAGGAAAAACTAACTACATGCCATTGTACAGTGCATTGAAAACACATGCAGTCGTATACAACACAAACATTATGTGACACATGATAAATGCTTATAGGTTTGACTTGTCGATTTAGTTTCTAACATGTGACGCCGGGTTAAACAAGCGGGGTGAGGTCACTCTCTCGGTGCAGCTCTGTTTTTAGTCCCATCTCTAACCCTGTGACACCCTACACTGAGTTACATAACCTGCCTGTCTGTTTACATTTTTCCTCGGGTCAAATACTGCTGCATAGGAAAACGCTGTTTGCTGCAATTACAGCCAAAAACCCCTGCTGCATAGCACATGATGAGACGACAGCCAGCGAGTTTAAATGAACTGACTTATTGATGAAGCACAACCTGAGAGCTGTTAAACAACCCAGGTGGATGTTGCTGGAAACTGGGGTCAAACGATGCATTCGGGTATTTTTGTAAACATGCACAAACAGGCGCACAAGGTCAAGTGCAGACAGTCTCTCTCTGTGCTGCAGAAGTTGTGCAGACCTTGTGCTCCGCTCGCTGTTTGGCAGAGTTGCATAAGGGAGGAGTGCTCCAGCTTTAGAATAACACAAAGAAAATCAAACACAGACTGACTCTGTGAAGATTGATTTTCTAGAATGGAAAAATAGACATTTATAGTCCATAAAAAAAAACTAAGCCAACATCACAAGATGGTGATTTTATAGCACCCTGGGATATGTGATATTTTTATCTCCCTGTGGGCATTAAGTGTTTTTGTCAGTGTACTAGAAAAGAAACAGATCATTTAAGTAGACATGATACTTCCCTCAAAGAGCCAAAAATGGGCATTCTAGTCATACACCAAAAATGGCTGCTGAACAAGCTCCTCGGTTCCTTTACTCATTTACTTCCCATTGAGTGACTTCTTTCTCTGTGGTTTTCTGCTTATATGGGTCTGTGTCATGACTTTGAAATCTGCCTTGAGGTGACCAGAGGACTCTTGTGACTGGTCCTTCACAAACCCCAGAAAGCACACGCACACACATACATGCACGCACACACACACAAATAACAGTCACAGCTCATGGTACACTATACATACACACACACATATATAAACATACACACACATGTGTACATTTATATATACATACATACAGACATAAACACACACATATGTGCATATATACATATATATATATATATATATATATATATACACATATAGCTATACACCCCCCCACACACACACACACAGGTAAGCTGTATTCCATGGGGTTGGAATCCATCATGTCTGTCACAGAGCACAACCCAGTGCTATGGAAGTCAGGATGACATCAGCAGTGGGACCCCACATTCTGACAACTTGATCATCCGGATGCAGCCAAACGCTCTCAGCTCTTTACAGCTTTACAACACAGTCATGTGTAATAATCCCCCCTCCTTCAGATTCAATTAAATACAGCCCTAATACCTCTGTTTCATTACCATTCAGTTGATGTCAATGTTAATGAAAAAGTCATTAGAGACAGCGCGGGAAGGGTTCTGACAGTTCTGCAGAGCCACAGGGAACCACAACAAAATGGACTGATTGATTGAGAGGCTGCTGGGAACTAGAGGCGGATCAGGCCGACTGGAGAAATCAACTGATGGACGCCTCGGTTCATATCGCTCACGAAATGGACTGAAAAAAAAAAAAAAGAGCTCAGTATCTACATGTGTTCACTTCATGATTGTGTCCTTAAAAGGCTGGTTCCAAAAAGCAGAGAAACTACTGGTCGCTGTGGTTATGCACATGTTTTCTATCTGATTGGAGACTTACTCGTGAACTTTGGTCAGACACACATTCACATTTCTCTCAGGACAAATTGTAATTTATTAAAGTTTCTAGCGCCATTATCGGGTCTTAATATGACTGATGATATTGTTTAGGACCGAATACCTTCAATAATGCATGTGTGCTGGTGCACTGAACCATATTAGCATCGGCTGCAATAAGTGTTTAGTGCTAATTAGAAAAGGTTAGCATGCTAACATGGCTATCGCTAGTCCAATGAATGACTGAATCATTTTGGTCAAATTATGGCTGTAATAGAAGTTGACGATTAATTTCATGAGCTTTTCCAAATGTCGAGCTGAAACACTTTCAGAGTTATATTTAGAATTTGTACTTTAGATTTTTTTTTAGAATAATATCACAAAGGAGTGTAACTAATGGCAACAACTTCAGCTGAATTCCATCATCGTTTTTTATCAGTTATATAAAAAATTCAATGTTCATTTCTCTAAAAGTGTAACGTTGTGACTCAGTTGTGAAATAGTCACATCTCACACAGACTGTGACGGACTGAGGAAGAATCTGCTCTCCTCGTTTCCTTTGAAAAAAAAAAATACTCCCACTCACGTCTTCGCTCAAACTCTTAATTCTACAGTTTAACTTCGACTTCCTCTCAGCGTAACGAGGTCCAAGTTCAAACACGAAAGGTGAGAGAGGGGGAGGACGAGTGACGCATGACTACAACCAGCAGTGGTGGGTGAAAAACATGTTTTGACATATTTTGCTGTCTCACTTGGTTGCAAATTCACCAAGGGCCCCTACACCCACTCGGCAATTATCAGCATTACCTCACAGTCAAAGGTAACGTTGGTGTTGCAATGCAAGGAACGGTACAGTATCTCCCCCAGGGCAGAAAACAATACCACACAATACACAGCAACTTCATATTACTTCACCTTTTATGTAAACAAATGATTTCGAAATTGAAATAGTTTGAGCAACAGTGACGTGCCCAGAAGGGAAGAATGCCGACATCTTACAACGACAAAATAAACCAATAAAATGACCACAAAAAGAGGTTTAGAGCAAAACACGCAGCAAACCATCTAAGTAGCACGGAGGCATCGACATGTTACATTTCAGCTCCGTTATAATCAATGTGACTCCAGGAGAAATCCTCTCAGTCAATTTCAAATCGCTCCTCTGTGAGTTACACGAGGGAGCCGAGGAATTAAAGGATCTTTTTTCGAGCCGAACGCAGCGTAAAGTCATCTGTACAACATCCAGACCACAGTGACCGCGGCTCCAGGACAAACAGTTTGTCTCTGCCCAGGTGAGAAGAAATCCTCCCCTGGGTTAAGCTCTGTGTATGAAACTGTACCTGTGAATACGCCCACACACACACACACACACACACACACACACACACACACACACACACACACACACACACACACACACACAAACACAGAGACACAGAGACACAAAGGAGGTCACTTGAGTCTAACGTACAGGGTTACAGTGGTGCGTTGGAAATTTACAGCCGCTCGTAAAACACAAAACGCTGTGACAGACAGTTTTTTCAAGTGACACGCAGCAGATGCATTTTCACGTCTTAATATTTCTGATGAAAAGAGGAACTGCGGCGACGGAAAGCAGAAGCTGAGTTTTGTGACTCAAATTAGAAATAAACTGAATGAAATAAGATAGAATTAAAAAAAAATTATGATTCATGAGTTTTTAAATACGATTTATATGAAGGGAAAATAGCACCTGTCAGAAGAGAAGTAAATACAAACCTGATAACTAATGAATTAAACATAGTAAATCCTTTTAGAAAACGCCCTCTGATCCAACTCCTGAGACACAGGCTTTCGTCTGTGGAGCAGCGGAGCATCAAACGTGTGATCAGTGAGGTGATATTACACTTTGGTGGAAC
Source organism: Hippoglossus stenolepis (assembly GCF_022539355.2). NCBI lineage: Eukaryota > Metazoa > Chordata > Actinopteri > Pleuronectiformes > Pleuronectidae > Hippoglossus > Hippoglossus stenolepis. The sequence goes on along the minus strand of NC_061494.1, from coordinate 19,032,851 downwards.
ATTTTAACTCTGGACTGGCGGCGCAGGGACGAGTCAGGGGGAGGCGAGGGACCGACAGGACCGTGGAGAATATAAAAATACAAGCGATGAGTGATTCGTCTGCAGCAGCGACGGGCGACACTGCGTCTGCACCGCTCATCACGGATCCCAGAGGTTGAAGCCACTTCAACTATTTCTGCTCATTGAGCGAATATTTCTGGCCACGTTTTAGGAAAAAAAAAAGTTTCTGTGTCCATGTCTGAGCCGATGCTTCTATATCCATACTGGTATGTGTCTGTCAGTGTCGGTTTTAATCCCCGTCCATGCTAACACTCCTGAAAACGCATGTCACATGACCACTCACGTACATGGGGCACGCACTTGCAGGTTTAAACAGGATTTGGATTCTTCCGTAAGGGGGTCACGTGATAGAAGCCTGACGAACCTACATCTCAGCTCGTGGTTGTGAGTGTCTATGTCATCGTAAACGCAGCCTGGGAGTTTTCAAACTAAAACTGAGCACGAGAGCATATTCACGAGACCTTTTTCTCTCTTATCAGCGTCCTCTCCCTGTCCAGCTGGAGCAGAAAGGAGTTCATTGCGTTGACCTGTTTCCAGTCAACGCAACTCGAGAGCGTTTATCACGCAGAGCAGCGGAGCCTCCTAAGGCTTTTCAAATAACCTTCGATTTTACATAAACATTAGTTTTCACCGCCTAAGTAGATTCTGAGGCAGGTTAGCAAGCAAAGTGAAATCAGGAAGCTTATGTCTTGTGTTTACTTTGGAAGGGACTCGGAGACCAGGACGCAGTGTTCTCCGGTGATATGCCAGAGTCACGATATAGTTACGGTGGTGGCTAATGTGAAAGAGAATAAGTTGAAAAACTGTTTTTCTTCCTTTACACATCATCCTTTCATGTTTTTTTTAACTCCACAAAAGAGGTTATGTTTTCACCCCCTGTCTATTTGTCCTTTTTGGTTGGTTGGTTTGTTTGTGAACAGGATTACGCAAAAACAACTAAACAGATTAGCACTAAAGTTTGGTGGAGGGATGTGATCGGGGTCAGAGAAGGTCCGAATCAGGACGTGGATTCAGGATTTGTTTTTTAACAATATTCCCAGGGAATAATTCATGGGTCTTGATGTGGGGAAAATAAATCAGGCATATTTAGGGACTGACATCGATGAGTGTGTGAAATTCGGTGCAGCTCTACTCAGTGACTTTCTAGTTTTAATTTGTGGTTTAATTTGATGTATTATTTTGCATTTAGGCCACATTTGTGATTATCGAGCAGCTCACAGGGTTTGTCTTGTTCGTATCTGGGTTATTTTAAATGTGTGGAAATTTATAGCTTTTTTTCCCCTCTCTGGTCAAACTGTCACTGACTTCCCTGTGCCGCCGTGGCATCTGAAACGGGAACTAGTCTGTCGGTGTTCGATATGTAAAACAGTGAGTATATGAGGCGCTCCCCTGCGCTCCATCATTTTGTTGCTGACGGTAGCCACCGCTGAATTCCACGTCCTGATACCAGGCATTTTTGATGTGCTCATAATTCTCACTGTGTCACATCTGACAGCAGAGTTATTCCTCTGCTCCTGCGCTCCAGGCACGTTTCTGCACAGGAGTCATCTGAGACACACTGGCCGTACAGGAAAGAAAAAAAATAATTAATGAACAATGATACTTCAAGCATCTCTCATCGCTGCAATCATCAGAAATTACACAACGCACCCACGGAGTGAGACAGAGTGTGTAGGCGGACAGAGTGCATTGTTTTTATTAATCATCAAAACCTCCGTAGGTTGATAGATGATACAAGTGTTAATTAATTTCTCATAATTATACAGCGAGAGATCATCATTGATAAACTGCAAAAACATTTCACAGCTGAAAGTAAAGATACACAGATTTTTATTAGATCAGTCTCAGGGGGATTTGACATCAATAAAAACGGAAAAATATTTCCATGGCTGGTGTCATTTTCATGCCTGTTTTGAATGCAACGGGAATATAAGAAGATATTTGTATTCCTCCGTGGCGCAGAGCTATTCTGAATTTAATGAGAAACACGTATAGCTCCACAATAGATACCCAGTTACTGTTAATACAAACAACCACATTCTGCCAGGCCAACAACCAAAGACCACCGAAGGAGAGAAGGAGGTAGTAACAGAACGTCTGTGAACAGGGGAGTTTGTCTGGAGACAGCACATGTATCAGGAAGTCCTGTCCTGACGACTGCCACACTGAACATCACTGTAATACAAGGCTATTAGAGCATGAGCCTGAATAAAAGGCAGGGATTAGTCCGGCTTGTAACTAAAAGGGGCTCGAACAACACACAGTCCCCCTGAGGTGCAGCCGCCTCATCCATCGGTCCTCAACAGCTTCGTGTAAACACGTCTCTCTAACCACACGACACCTTGACTTCCCTCTGATTCAAGGGTCACACCAGATTAACACATATATATATTTATTTATTTGCTTTTCATTTCTTGAACAAAGTTTCTCAAAATTTGTTCAGGACTAAAGACATTTTCCCAAATAAAAAATAAAAAGTCTACGTGATCTTCGTTTTACAGAATATCTCCGTACAGGCGACCACACAAAAAAAGACAACAAACGCTCATGCCGGGTCAGTAGGTGGCGATAAAGTCAACATCAACTATCCGTCCAACACACAAGAAGAAAAACTGCGCTCCAAGTAAAATTGGACGAGGCAGACATCTATGAATGTCGGTAATATGGTGCAAAAAAAATAATATTGACTAGCGCAGCAGGTTTTCACTGGACTTACTTTCTACTAGAGACATTATATGACATTTTGTAATATTAGATGCACATATCCTGCGTCCAAACCTGTTCTCTATCTATTAAACACTTCGGTGTGAATGTACAAATATAGTAAAACTGCAGAAGACAGGAATCCACGTGAGGGTTTCTGGTCTGGGGGAGATTCTCCCCACATCACCTCTCCTCGTCGCGACAGCTCTAACACCCCATTTCCCAAACCCATCATTTCCCATACAAATACTGCTGCATTATATCGACTGCAGTCTGTTTTTATTTTCCTCAAAAGACGATTCCCCCTCAGCTGGCTGACTGACAGCTGTGTGTGCATGCATCATTATCTCCTTCACAGAGCCTGTCTGTTGCTGTAGCCTGTGGCAGACCTCAATCACACACTATTAGAAATGACTTCAGTTTCCGTGGAGTGCAGCACGTTCTAAGATACTGCAGGTGCGCCACGCATCATATTAACCAATGGGGATGGGGGCGAACTAGTCCTCCTGCCAATCTCGGAACCACGGACATGTTAGATCAAGCTGTCGGGGCTAACGAGTTCATTTGATTTGATTTAACTTCAGAGGCCAAGACGTGATGAGTGAGACAGTGTTGCTGATAATGTCCCTGTTCCTTGAAGCGCCTACTGCGGCTAATATGAATGTAAATAGAAAAATATAAAAAAAGATCTGATCCTCCACATTCTGAGAAACAAATTAGCACATTTTTTATAATTAGAGAAAAAACAGGAGTCGTGATATGTTGGCGTTGAAACCTTGAGAGGGATATTAAGCATCTCAACCATGTACTTGAACTAAGTGGAGGTTTAAAGTGCTTGTTGGGTCTGAAATCTCAGGTAATAAGATCCAGGACGGTGCGCAGTAGATAAACACTGTTTATAGATTGATGTCCTCCTCTATAGCCTCTGTGAATACGACAAGATTGCTTCCAATTGCATCCAAATATGAGCTTTTTGCATGCAAACACATTGCATAATAAAACGCTGCATGCACAGATATGGAATAAAGAGCGATTTTATGAGACAGCCCGCCACCGTGGCCATTATCTGCTGTTTATATTCTAATAGGTGACTATGCTGTCAGAAGAGAAATGCTGCCTCTTTGTGATAATCCTGACAATTCGTATGAAAACATTTGAATCCGGCAGCGGTGGGAGAAAATACATCAACTCAAAGTGAAATCAATTCTCCCTCCGCCTCTTTTTGACTTTCTCCCACTCCTCGGCTTCTCCTGTCTGTTTCTCTTTCCTTTCTGTAATAACTATGTGAACAGCAGTAAATGTAATTACAAAGGGGTGGGAGGGGTGTGTGTGTGTGTGTGTGTGTGTGTGTGTGTGTGTGTGTGTGTGTGTGTGTGTGTGTGTGTGTGTGTGTGTGTGTGTGTGCATGGGGGGGGGGTATGATTGCTATCCATGCACAACAAAACGCAACATTAAAAAGCTATTATCAGAAAAGGGAACATTTTGTCAAATATATGACGGAGGCCAGCTCGCGCCATATGTTTGTGGAGACGGGGACAACAAGTCAGGTAGTAATTATCAATCATCATCAGGGGAACCTGTCAAAACGCTAGGCTGGGCACGCTCTGACTGGCGTTGCCATGGAGACAAGCCCACATCCCAGCAAGCGTGTGTTTACCAGGACATTAAAAATACTCGCTCATATTTTTATCTCACACTTACAAAATCGTGTAAATCGTTCTTTTAGCTTCTTTAAGCCAGGAGCGTTTTTTCTAAAATGTGCGCGTGTGTGTGTGTGTGTGTGTGTGTGTGTGTGTGTGTGTGTGTGTGTGTGTTATAGTCCTCCTGCCAAGCCATACTAGGGAAAGAGATTTTTTCAGGCATAGAACTGAGGATAATTCTGGTTGAGGTTATGGTTTGGGTTTCACACTGATTTCCTCTGCCTTCAGGATCGAGCACGTCAGGGGTTACAATTTACATATGTAAATGGAATATTATCACCGCAGCAATATTAAGATAAATGTGTTTCACTGAGTGTCTGTGTGCACATACGTGATGTACTTGCCAGTAATGAGCTCATTTCTGTGACCATACTGTTGCTGTACACAGACTCTCCATTCAGACTGTCACTGTTAATACTCCTCAGCCCAGGAAACAGGACGTTCTCCCAAACCATCAAGACTTTGTCAGCTTCAATTTAACACGTGCATTTGTCCTTTTATGCAAAGCCTTCTATAGTCCCCCCCCCCTCTCAGATCCACCACATGCCTATAAATTCACATTTTAGTTTTAACTTTAAAGGCTATTTAAACTACAGGCGTGTTCAACCAGAGCTCAGTGGATTTCTCTCCTCTCGTAATTACACATGAGCGACGTTTCTGGAACCTTTTACAAAACGCTTCTAACGACAGCAGCTCGTTCAGATGACAATCAATTACCAAGTGACCTCAATCCATTGCCCTTCCAGGAATCAGGATTATTTTCACTTAAAAACAGCCTCTGAAAATTAAACACACAAGCAAGTAAACATGAAAGCAATTTAGGGAGAAACTGATGTAAGTGCGGTATGAATTTTTCTGCTTTATTATGGCAGTCATTTGGAAAGAAAAAAAGGGTAGTGTTCTTAATTCATTATTTGTGCGCCGTTGTGCATGCTCCCCCTGGGGAGAAGCAACATTACTCTTTCATCAGATCAAATGAAGCGGAGCCGTGCCGTTCCAGGAAGAGCCAATTAAACTGTTCAAAGAAGTTTATTATTGCGACGGATTATGAAATCGTTTTCATCGGATTCATCGGGGTGTGTGTTTCGACAGTGGTGTGAATGTGTGTACTTCACCACTGCGCCAACTCATAAAGGCTGTCGACTCCGGCTCCCCATTTGCAAAGTAAATAGGAAATTATGGTACGCCGTCACACTGTGCCGTGTTTTACAAGACAAATTTCACAAACTTAATTTATAGTCAAAATAAGCCGTGATTATAGGAAGCAAATCATCGCCTTTTTAAAGTTGTTTTCTTCGCTCGTTCCTTTCCTTCCCTCGCAGTCTTTGTTCTGTCCACCTCATGTGATCGCCTCATGATGGTAGCGTCGCCGGTTAAGTACTTATTAACACACATCACATTCGAGACATGGCTGGGTTTAATCTTAACCCAGATCCACTGACTGACACACACACTGAGGAATGCGGCGACCTCTGACCCCTGAGGGCTTAATGACTTCACCCACTATCCAGCTCAACACACATACATGGTGTAATTGTACAATAAAAAAAGAGGAACACTCGGTGTTGAGCCAATGAGGCAAAATATGTTTATACTTTTCCGTGTAATTAATCTGCAATAACTCGCAGCTGTCGGGAGAAAACAAATACGCTGCTGCACAACAAAAGCTGTAAATATCTGACAAGTGAACATGTCACTTCAGTTGTTTTGCCTGTAGCCAAGTGTTTGCAAGTGGTATTTTCTTCCGTGGCCATTGTTCCGGGAGAGAGGAAATTAAAAAATAAATCCCATTTTCCAAAGAAATGTAGAGAGCACGCAGGGGGACTGTCCCAATTACGTACACACCCTGTTGTTCCGAGAGTGCCGAATGTAAAACAGAGTCAAAGTTATATAATGTGGAGGATTTCATTTAACAGAAAACACACACAAAAAAAAAAAAAATAACAGCATAACCTTCAAACACTTCCACATCATTGATACTGACAGACTGCAGCAACAACTCAGCAGGACCGCGGCTTTAAAAAATACAGTATTTCAATTTGGCTTGTGGAGGGAGAGAGAGAGAGAGAGAGAGAGAGAGAGAGAGAGAGAGAGAGAGAGAGAGAGAGACTGAGAGAGGAGAGAGAGAGAGGTGGAGGGAGGGAGGGAGGGGATGGGGGAGAGAGGGAGAGATGAAAGGGAGCAGTGGATAAGCTTCAAGGCTTATCCTATTCATTACTGCAGGAGAAGAAAAAAAATCACAGCATCGTCCTATAAATAAATGAATGCCAGGATAAACACGAGGCCCATACATCAATAAAACATATGTATTCTAATAGATCACGCTCTAGTTACACTTGATGGGATTGAGTCGGCCAATGAGCCCAATCACAGGGACTTTATCATTCTGAAAAGCTGCACGCCGCTAAGCCGCGCTGATTATAAATAATCATCATTCCCATAACAAAATAGGCCAATGGATACTTTTATCTTTCAGCTCTTGTTTATTTTTCCTTGTTTTTATGCTAATTTACTGTATTTTTGGAGCCGATTCCACATTAAAAAAAAATCGAATGATTTCCAGAAGCACAACAGGCTCCGTCTCCTGTTCTTTAGAAGTTAATGCAAACTCCCCCAACAAAGAAGAGAGTTACACTTGTTTCCAGGGGCAGATCCAGGGGTGGGGCCAGGGGGGCACTGGCCCACACTGAAAAGGCCCTAGAAGTGGCCCTGTCCTGTCACTCATCTTTTTTTATTTTTAATAAACTTGTCACTCACTAACAATACTTATAATAAATATGACAATTTGTTAATTGTTCGTAAATTTTTATTTTCCAAACTTGTTTTTGGGATGCTGTGTGGCTGTGCTCAAAGCTTTCGAGCCAACAGTCAACTGGGAACGGATGTGAGACATATAAAATTGCCCCCTCTGTGATTTAGAGGAATTCTAAACTCTAATGTTTCCAAAGAAATATCAGCGTCATATTTAGCTGGGAAAAAACTGAGACATCAATCAAAGTCATCACGTTCAGCGTAATCCTCACTTTGTTTCTGTCAGACATCAGCGGCGCAACAACCAGTTTTGACGTCACTTAAGCTACAAAAGCTCTTTTCAGAGACAACAGCCGGCAACGAGCCTGAACCTGCACACATGAGAAAGATGTCTGACATTTAACGCAGCCGCTACAAGGCTGCATTCATGAGCCTGTTCCTCCGCCAGCCTCGCCGGCACAGACAGACTTTGTAAACAGCATCTACAGTTACACTGATGAGTCAGACGTGTTCACTCCAGGTTGCAACATGCTGTTCTGTAATTTTTATCAGGGACATTCAGGAGTTGTAACACAACTCACATCTGGGATTCTGTGAAAATATGACTCACGTACAGATACAAAGCTCCAGTGTCTTTATTATCTGGGTTTTAGTGGTCCTTCCACATTCAGTGAGAGTGTTCCTGGAATAAACACCTTATGAATGAGGTCAATTCAGTCTGGTCAGCGAGTTTTAAATTACTGCTCCAGATAAAAAAAAAACCTTATTATTATCTTATTATCTCCGAGCCTCAAGATAACCTGTCAAACTAATTGTTACTGTCAAAACGCAGTAGTTAATCACTCACTTCGCAGGACAAGTTTAGGACATGCAGGAGAAATATTTGTTCCTCTGTGTGCTATTTGACTGAACCTAATATACGTCATATCAGTCATTTACACTTCAACGCCTTTGTCAAAGTTAATATCCTGTGGTACCTTCACAGGCAGGAGCCAGAAAGCTGTCTGTGGTGGTGTGTTCAAGGACACTCCAATGTTTACTGTTTGAAAGTCTGCAGACGCAGAGAAACGTGGCATTCAAGAGCTGCATTATGTTAAACAGGACAATGCAACTTTGCCTTTGATGTAGTTGATTGTATGGATAGATTTAACGAGGATAAGTACCAAACTAAATCTGGACAGAGGTTTCACAGCTATATGAAGTATTTTCATACTTATTGTAGCAATATTCATTGTAAAATATTGAAAGGTTGGATTTTCAGCAGAAAATGAAAGTAAAAAAAGCAACGTTCTGCAATTTACATGATCATATCAATCTATTTATGTCCTTTTGTACCAAATTAATAGGAGAACAACATTTAAATGCTGCATAAATACCTTCTCAGTTTAATTAATACAATAACCCTACCTAAATTCACATGTTTACTTTATGAGAGATAAAGTATTTATGTAAATCATCATTAAAAAAGAGCACCATCTGTTACTGCTGCATATTTAATATTTAATTGATGTTCAACCCATGGACTTTTAAGGAGATTGTTTTTTTGTTTGTTTTTTAAACACGTAAACATGCAGAGGAGGATGCAATATATGTTTTCTGAGCTTTGCAGAGTAACTGTCTTTTCTCTCAGGATGCAGCCACATCCTCCGGTGGGTCAGGAGGCCTGTATGTAACCTGAGAGGTGAAACTCAGGCCAAGAGAAAGTGAGAAAGTGACTCACTATCAGCCCGTCGCTCTGAGCACATGGTTATAATAATTGAAGGGGACTAAGTTTGAGTGTATCAACGTTTTTTTTGATTAATTCCTCTCTTATCTGATCTGGATGTAGCGAGCTGGACTGTCAGAGGACACTGCTCAGTGGAAATTATACAGGATTTGCTTTAAATAAGACAAAAAGTCACTGATATGATTCTATTAACTGAAGGAAGAGCATATCTGGGAATGTCTTCCTCTGGTTTTGTTTTCTGAGGGAAACTTCGCACTAAGATCCACTTACAGTCCCCTTAGGAAACCACATTTAAATTCAATAGATCCGGATTTTTATTTGGATATGCACTAAATCTCACACGCTCACACCTTATCTCACAATTTTAAAGTGAAAGAAAAACATTTGCTGATCCGGGCCAAAATCTATAGGGATCTTTGTTGGGTCACGTCCCACCTTTGCACAAAATTTCATGGAAATTGGTCATGTAGTTTCTTGCGGAAATCCTGCAAACTAACAAACAATCCTTGTCGGAGGCAATAACGGGTCCGGACCTCTGATAAGCTTCCCGCCAAACCACAGATGCTTTGTTTTATCTCTCCGCTGTGTTTGCTAAAAACTGATAATATGTGCAAAGTTGGTGTATTGCTGATGACATAATAGCAAACAGGAAGTCAGGCTAATGCGGCTGAAGTCAGTGGAAAAGAGCACGTTTAGTTAAAACAGCCCCGATGTGTTAATTCTGCCTGTGCATAACCAGGTAGAGCAGTAAATCACCGTGTGCTCAGGCGAGTCGTCGAGCAGAGCACGTTGAGTTATACGACGTATAAAAGCATATAGTGTAAAATATGCTTCCTTCACTTCTTGTAAAAAGCATCATCTTACCCACATGTAAGGACATGAAAGTGAACCATAAGTGGATTTTCACCAGATGTTCGCTATATTGTTTTATAGCGTCCACGTCCTGCTTATGAAATCTGACTATACAGCTCCAGCATGTGCTCTTTTCTCCTCTAAATTCCTGCTCTATGGCCCCTGTATACCGTGACATATGGACGATGAAAAATTCATGGGCTGGCGGTTAACACAAATCTGCAGAGGAGACGGGAAAACATGAGCTTAGCAAGCAATTCGCCTATTACATTAACAGACGGGCCTGTCATGGGATGATATTGGCGTATGCATATTTCATCTAATCTGATTTCATGTTTAAAGAGCGAGCGAGAAAGTGGTTCAAGTTGTGGAAACAATGACATCATGCCGCGTGCTCGTTTGGTGACCCAGCCCAATCAAGCGAGCGGGGCCGAGTGTTTTCAAAGATATTATCTCACAGTGCAGGGGTTGGATTTTTAGCATGTTTACTGCTTTTTGAATCCTTCCGTCCTCGCTTCTTCTCTTGCACAGTTTTCAGTGTCAGAGGAGAAGTGAGTGACCAGACAGTTAACTCAGACCCTCGTAAATACACACGAGGCACGACCGAATTTCAAAAACAGACGGTAAAGTTCTGTTTATGATCAGCGCATCTGGACGACGTTAATATATTGAAGCAATAAATTTTTTTTTATGCTCATCCCACCCTGGAGGATTATGCCGGATTGCACTGAAAATGTTTCTTTTTAATAAATATCAAACCAGCTCCGAGTGAGAGATATTTCAAACAACGCACACTGAGCCGAGCAAAGACATGTACTGTATAGTTTTCTGTGCCAAGGAGAGGGACCTGGGGAATATAGGACAAATGAGAAAGAGCAGGAGGAGGGGGGGGAGCTCTTCTCAACTGCTTTGCCTCAAACATGATTGCCTCACTAACTTTCAAAAATACTGTTGATTTAAGCAATGTGCACACAAGGGGTGTTGGGTTTCCGAGGGGCTGGCGGCGGGGAGGGGAGAGGAAGGTCAGCAGTTTGGGAGCGTAGCTTCAGAATTAGAGAAATAGGGGAAAAATGTTGCTCATAATATTTTCCTTAACAGACGCCCCAAACGAGGAGCTGTCAGGGCGCTCGGCAGCTACGCGACGCACACACACACACACACACACACATCTTGTTTAAATATATCATACGCGGCACCTCTGCGACGCGCTTGCACATGTTTATGTTTTTGCTTTTTAGCGCGTACGGTACCGCTGCCAAATGAATGCGAGTAACACTCCGCAGACAGTTATGGCGGCTAATAACAAAACCTTGAACCTTGTCGTCTGTCATTCAGCGCCTCAGAGGCCTGGCCCACTCAAACTATTTCTGGCTTTTCCTCGCAGCAGAGGATCCTCGGTAATGCCAATATTATTATAGTACAGCTGAGTATGTAACACCTTCTTTACACTATGGGTTATATAAGAGCTTGTTTTACATTTAGCATATCACACAATACCTCAATAATATTTAGTCTTTTTTAACCAGCGAGGTTTTTCCACACGCAACTTTTATTTCCCTTTTTCTGAGGCAATATTACGTTCCTCCTGGCAAAGGAATCAAATTGGGGACACAAAGTAGCACGGGTATAATCAATCCACGCTGGCGGAGAATGCACGATAATTATAAACAAAAACTGTGTCATTCTCCGCGAGCGAAGCAGCTGCAGGGGTGACAGGCGGTGCCGAACATGAATATGGATCACAGGACTAAAAGATCTGGTGACTGACGCAACTGCAGTTTTGCTCGAGCTGGTTCAAAGGCCGGGATGCCAGCCAGTGACGTGGACGAATTTAAAACGAAAAAGAGAAGAAAAGAAACCCACAGATATAGATAGATCGGGGATAGATAAAGTGCCGTCTCCGGCAACTGCCACTGTTGTCCCAGGAACGACCTTACATCATCGAGTAAAGTCAGAGCAAACACCGAGGACATCAGTCATTATGTAAACAGGAGGAGCAGCCGGAGCACGTCGGCGTTTCATTACTCACCTCCAAACACACGGAGGAATCTGAAGGAGACATTTGCATTTTGGGTCTTTTTTCCCATGCTCAAATTTAAAAGCCTCATTCTGCTTAATGTGTAGATGATGCACATACATTTACTGGATTTCACCATCGCACTGCTCCGACAGCCGTGCTCAAACTCCGCGATAGCACTTTTTTTTTAACTGATCCCTCTCGTCTTCTCTACCCCCCGAGGTAGCTTGACACACTTTCGTGAATTAGCCTCGACAAGACGGACAGCTATTAGAGCTGCCACGGCAGATTTGGCTGAATCCGAAAGGTCAGAATTAGCATTGAGGGGAAACACAGAAGTCGTCCTAAAACCTTCCCCAGATACATTTCTTACTTTTTGATATTTCACAGATGCCCAGTATTACTTCTTAAAAGTCCCCAGTGATATTTATCCTAATAAAAGGTGGATTTAATATGGCGTAAACAACGAGAACTTTACACGGCAGCTGTTTCTACATGAATATGTGCAAACATCCATCTATGTGTTTGTGCCCGAACGTAAGACGCCCTTGAGGCCTTGGTTCACTTGGCAGAATGATGGAAATTACTTAGCTCTGCTGTTTTGAAACAAATCACAAACAAGTCTCCTAGCAGCAATTCAAGCAGAAATAAAAACCTGCTTGGAACCTAGTAAACCTTCATGTGAATAACATTAGAAATCTGCCTTAGTAAAAAAAAAAAAAGCAGAACTCCCTTAGGCCCTGAAAATAAACCTTTAGCTTAAATGTGGCTCACAGAGGAATGGCTTTATTGAGCCAATTGAATGAGCAACAGCAGCCACAGGATGTTAGCGTTACTATTCATAACTTATTTTCCTATGCCTAAAACCATTCTCCCTTCTGGTCTCACCTTTGCTGCTCTCTAAAAATGCAATTACCTACTGGTAAATTTACAGGAAAAGAAAAACAATGACTCCTGACTAGAGGAGCCGTTACTGCAAATGTCAAATTGATGCTGCACGAGGGCCCCGGCAAGATCTGCCGAGCCGCCGACCAGAGGAAATATAAAGAGAGATGAGTCACGTTAGTCCTTTGTCTTAGCCCGGCGCGGGGTTAATAAAATGTGTGGACTCATGAGTGGCAGGGAAAGCGCAGTGGATGGCAGATAGACGTGTTCCAGCAGAATTCTTCAGTGGAACAACAGAGGTGTGACGGGCGAGCGTGTTTAAATGACGCTCATCCGTGTTCCTAAATGAAAAACATATTGAAATCATGATGACTCTTTAAAATCGATCAAAACATCACATGGATTTAGTCGAGTTGAGCCATGACAAGTCTAAATGGACAAATAAAGAGGAATTACAACATTAAAAAAAAAGTGCGAGAGCAGAAATGAGACCACAGCGTAAAACACTAATGATCTCGACACAAATCCAAATTACTAACAACTATTGTAAATACTCACTGTTTTGACTGTCCCTTTGTTTTTGTATTCCTTTTGTTCAAAGCCAAAACAAGTCAGGCGGAGAAAAGCCTCCTGGTCTGTGCATTGTTCCGAAGAAAAATGAAGGATTTTGTGAGAGAATGAGAAAAAAAACTACCATTTAGAAAGAGAGAAATCAAAAATAAAATGATGCAGCAGAACAAGAGACCTTTTTTCCATGCATCATTCTTCCTGCTGCCGCCTATATTTTACCCACAATGCAACTTGACCACTGACAACTTCAACGCCTCAAGCACAACTGTAAGACTCACGTATGCATCGGACATGGCGACTGTCAAGTGTTAAAGGTTCACTGTGTAAGATTTAGTGACACCTAGTGGTGACGTTGCATGCTGCAGCTGAATACCCCCCCCACTTCCAAACATGAAAGAAAACTCCAAAGGCCACAGTGATCTGCTGAGGTCACTTCTTGATAACTCTCCACGTCCCTGATCTCAATCTCATTTTCAGAATTGGGGTCTTTATACAACACAATATTTTATACACAAAGTATTACTAGTCGCCGAGAACTGTAAACAGACTTTGATGTGAAAAACCAAAGCTCTGATAAAATTAAAACCCCCTCTGGATTATCTGAGAAATTTGTCCCAAACCTTTGCACAGAGCTGTTTTTCTCAGGAACCGCTGTGGTTTTGCAGATGCAGAATTTCACAGGACAGCAGCTGTATTTGGTTTTGGATACAGAAGTTCCCTTCTATTTTCCCTTTGATGGTTTTCATTTTGATATGCTGACCTTAAGCGAATCAAGACTTTAATTGGACTCGAGTGGACTTTCTGGAATTTCACACAATGGAACCACATTTCTTGGCCCTTAGAAATTAAACACTGTCCATTTTTCCACTAAAAAGCAACTTGAACAAAAGGTCGGGGGAACCAAAATGACATAATTGTAAGTTGGCATTTCCACCGAGCCTCTAAGATAAATTATTTAAAAGGGTAAAATCAAATCTCCAGTCGCTGCACTCACCAAACTCGTCACAGATGCTCTCGTTCTGCAGCAGGGCGGGGTGCTCAAAGGTGTCCCGGCAGTACAGGATCCTCGTGCTCCCGCCCAACGCAGCGATGCCGCCCAGCGCCAGCACCGTGTGGTCGATGAGCAGAGAGGACGGCTGCTGGCTGAGCCGCGCCAATACCGAGCGGTAGCGGCAATACTGGGGATAGCTGAGGACCAACACCTTCCGTCCGTCCTCCTCCTGGCCTGGAGGAAAAGAAACAGACACAACAGTTAGAAGGTCCACAGAGATTAAAAACATGGTTTGATTCAAAATTCAACAGCCAACATTTGTTTCTCAACGGCTCCTGTAAGATTTGTGGAGAAGGGCTGCAGTAAATTTCACAGTGACACTTTCACTCTTTCAATTTCTGCTCGGATTTTATTTCTTTATTCGCGCTCAGAGATCAAGCTTTGGCTGCTTTTATATTCTGGCTCATCCGCTGCCAGTGTGCTGTGAATACGATCCTTTTACTCCACTGACCTTAAATTGTACGGTTTCCCGTTCTGTTTGATGAGATATTACACTCTAACACTGTTCCTTCTGTAACTTCTGATGGGCACTAAATAAATGGTGAATCCACCCATTATCTATACCGCTTAGACACGCCAGCGTATCACAGGACCGACGTATTGAGTCAAACAACCTTTCACACCCACAATCAAACCTACAGTCAATTGATAGTCTCCAATGAACCTAACCTGAATCAAACTGTGGGAGTCAGCTGCAGGAAACCCACAAAGACACTGGGGAGACAATGCAAACACAGAACAGCCAAGGCCAGGTTGGGATTCGAACCGTGCCACCTCTAGAAGTGAGACAACCACTGCACCTCCATGCCACCCATAAACAGCAAATATGTGTGATTAAAAAAACTTTATGTAAGCGTTACTAAAAAATGTATTTTCATTATTTCCTGGCAAGCAAATATGTTCTATTGTCTGGTTGCAGACAAACAACAGCCTGACTTTTGAATCATTCCCTCTCATATGAAACTCATACTTTATTCTCTTGGATTCATATCTCAACGACCTCGCCACGTGTCTCAGGAAACGCATCACATGCAGGAAGCAACGTGTTCCGATGCTTCTGTTTCACCGCTTCACACATAAATATCTCACGCTCTTTCCTTCACCTGACTCACTGAGCACTTTCCACTGGACACACACACACACACACACACACACACACTTAATGTTGTCGGGCTGCATGTTTACATGACATGCTTCTCCATTAGTGTGACAAGAGGAACGACAAGAAGAAACTATGTGATTCCAATTTCGCTTGACAGCTTTTTTTTTTGTTGCAGCAATTCAGACAATGCAAGTGTGATGAGTTCCTGATGGCTGCCCTTGTCACCCTGTACAAACCATGTACATGTATGAAGCTACAGTCAAATGTAGAATAACTTTTGAGACAGAAAGCAAAGTAGTAATCTGACACTGCTGCCTAATGACCTAGCTCTGTTTTACTCCCATCAGAGTCAGATTTCATCATCACGTCAGTGTTGTTATTGTTGTCGTCTGACATAAGAGGGTAATTACATATTCCTCCGACAAGTCAGTGAGTTTGATTGATGCGTTTTCACCTGTGACAGTTAACTGGCGACCGGATCGTTCCCTTTGTTTGGCGAAGCTCAGAACAGGATGTACCGACTGAGCCGAAACAATAAACTGCCACAAAAGCCGGGAGGAGCCGCTGGTAGACAAATCAAACTGTTTATGGGCTCTTATACGGAGGCTGTGTGTGAGAGATGGTACAGTATGGAAGTGCTTCGAGACGAATGTCAGGTTCTTGTGAAACGTTTGATGGGAGTGTTTTGGGAGCAGTTTTGCCAGTATGTAGTCGTAAAGCAGAGTATTGGATAAATACAAGTTTTGATTTCTACTGATGTTTGCTGCACGGAGGATGAGTGTCGGGGGATCAGCACAGTTTTTACTGTTCATCCTGAGAGGAACATTAACATCTGCACCAGATCTCACAGCAATCCATCAAATCCTTCTTGAGATATTTCAGTCCGGGGCCAGAGCGGAGGTCTGACTGACAGACTGCCATCCCCGGGTAATAAAACACCATAAACTCACTGCTGAACGGTTACAAGAGTGAGTTTAACTTGAAAAAAAAAACAGCCACATAAAGTCTTGAAAAAATACAATTCTTATAGTATCAGAGGCAAAAGAAGTCACAGAAATGTGCAGGTCGCTGTTCAGCCTTTAAAACCTATAAGACACGTGTATAGGGTTTCACCTGATAAGCAAAGTTCTCCTTTGTATGTGTATAAATACTATCTGTTCATGACTTTTCAATAATTTGCATAAAACCTTCCATTTACCGCACAAACTGAACCAGTAGATTTGACATTTTATTAAACGTGATGCAGTGAAAACCTGTTCTCTCAGTACATTGTCTTCCGTATGGGGAGTTTATGCAAATACAGCCGAGGGAACTAAAGCTTTCATAACCTGCAACTAATCATTCCTTTCTTTATCAATTAGTCTCTTCAATTATTTTCTCTATCAATTGATTAATTGTTTGTCCATAAAATATCAGACAATTAAAAAAAAAACGCCACAATTATTATTTCCAAAAGCCAAAGTTAGATATTTTTTAAAAACGTCTTGTTTTGTCATATCACCAGACGAAAAAGTTTTCAGATTCTTATCATTAAAAAATGAGAAGTTGAACCATGTTTATTTGAGTCATTGTTTCAGCTCCGCAGTCATATGACAGAATGCTGAACGTGGTCCAGTGCTCCCTGAAGGAAACCTGAGACTGTGATCATAACTTATTTCTTATCTTATGATTGCATGATAAGAAAATGACACATGATCTCAGCAGTTAATACAGCACAGGTCACCAGTGTGAACTGAAATCACACACAAACGCACACACACACACGCAAACACACACACACACACACACACACACACACACACACACACACACACACACACACACACACACACACACACACACACACACACAGTCCATGTGCCTTGAAACTCTGGTCAATGTCACATTTTGTATTGAGACTTAAAGGCTGTTGTTTGAAACACTAATATTTTTCTAGCTTACAAAGCCGACTACACGGTCCGACAGTTGATGAAGCGGAGTCAGGCAGTTCGAAACATGATTTTTACATGAATTATTCACCGGCCTGTCTGCTTTTATAAAGCTCTCCGTGCTGCTGACTTTAATATTTCACTAACTAGTGAGCATCATCTGAAGAGTCAATTTGAACAGGTCTATTTTTAAAAATGCATTTGTGCCATTTGCATTTTTGGGGGGTTTTATCTCATCAAGCTGCCGAGTGATACGATTCGCTGGAGAGTGCAGCACAACCAGAGCAGGAAGGACAGCACTCGTGACATATTTACTGCAGCTGCATTCCCGACAATCAGCGTAATTAGTTCCACTGTACTCCAATACGACGACCACTTCAAAAGAAATTATTCGAGCCATTCAGAGAGACATGCACACGCACATGCACACACACACACACACACACACACACACACACACACACACACACACAGCGTATGGGGAGGTAGGTGCCACAAAGCCCACAGATGTATAAACACACTTTTCCTTGCGTACATGCACGTTCACTGCAGACACACACACTACACACACACACACGCACACACATCCATCAAATATCGCAGGAGTTGCAGTATGAAATTACAGCTCAGAGGTGGAGCAGGCTTTGTTTCCAAATGTCAGGGATTTTATTGTAAGCGGTCACCGTCAGACCTGCTCCTTCTCCCGAGGATCCTCACAACATTTCACTTGATTAGATTCAATTTGGAGCGCGAGCTGCAGGGCATTAATAATGGTACAAAGGCGCCATGTCTGACTGAGTGTGTGAGTGTGTGTGTGTGTGGTTGTGTGTGTGTGTGTGTGTGTGTGCGCGTAAGTGCCTGTGCATGTAATGTACCACTTTAACACTTTAAGAATTCCTTTTGTTCTTAAAGCCCGACCTTTCCAAATAAAGGACGCCCTTATCTTTACGTAAGCTTTCTAATTGGTTTGGGCTGTGGCTGCGTCGCTGGAGAGCTGGAAGACATTATGCAATTTGTTTCTCTTCCCCCCCCCCCTCTCTCTCTCTCTGGATCTGTTTGTCCCTCTGTCTGTCCGTCCTCCTCCCGGTGCTGTAGCGTGTTGATCAAACAGCTGTGGTGCGGCAGATTATTTTCAGAACACGCTGTAAAGCTCCTGACCTCATAAACAACAATAGTGTCAGGGTCATAACTGCTCTCCAGGACAGCTGACTTTACAACCGCTCAGTCAGCGTGCCACTCGATGAATTCTACTACAGCGCGACAGTAAAGTGATGAAGTTAAGTGGCAAATATATGTATCACAGCCCATTTCATGATCTGCACACATGTGGAAGAAGCCAGGACAAGTGAAGTCCAGGTAATGTGTAAAGTTAAAGTGCCTCTTCACACATGAACTTCTGTTTACACGGTTTGTACTAGTTGCACAATGACTTCTGCGGCACTGGAGGAGATCTCAAAAGTCTGAAAAATAGTGACCCCTGCACGGTACGAATGTATATCTGAAAGCTTGTGTTACAAACTGAGGGGGGGGGGGCTGTGGATTATAAAAGACACGGAGGTTTACGAGCCAAGAGACGCTATCGACTTGCCTTACGTAGGATCCAGTGTTTTTGGAGCTTGACTCATCCGAGGGATTAAAATTAGAATATTTTGGCCTCCTGCTTCAAATATGTTCACTCTTTTCTTTGTCTCGAGTCCCTCAGCTTTCTATGAACTCAATAAACTGCAGGAGTTGCCCCCTCTTCGTTTGTGTTGTGCAGCATTAATAACCTCCGCGATATGCATTTGTATGTTTGTTT
Source organism: Hippoglossus stenolepis (assembly GCF_022539355.2). Taxonomy (NCBI): domain Eukaryota; kingdom Metazoa; phylum Chordata; class Actinopteri; order Pleuronectiformes; family Pleuronectidae; genus Hippoglossus; species Hippoglossus stenolepis. The sequence continues at coordinate 19,013,708 of NC_061494.1, read as the reverse complement.
GTTAACAGGATTACACAAAAAGTACAGGACGGATTAGCATGAAACTCAGTGGACAGGTGTGGTGTGGGACAGGGAAGAAGTCATTTCATTTTGGTGCAGATCAGGATCAGGAAGTGGATCAAATTTCTTTAACATTACATGACCGGTTTTCCACCTTTATGTGAATTTGTATTTTAAACAAATCAGGCGTGTGTAGACTGCTAATATCGTACAAGATCTGGATAATGACTCAGTTTTTGTGAATAAGTATTTCTAGGGAGTTGATCTGTATTCAGTTACTGTTTCATGAAAAAATAAATCACTATCTAACCAGCTATTTCTGAGAATGGATATTTTGCCAATGTTTTATGTAGTTTGCAGAAAATCTTCAGTGTGCATGGTATCTGGTTCAATACATGCATATGCAACGTGGGGGATTGGCCAATCAGCCTTGAGTGCCCTTTACAAATATTTGTAGTTTACAAAGAGGTTACCGGGAAGGAGGAAATAGGATTAGATAACAGGAAATGATTAGAGGAATAAACAAGGAGAACAATATGTGCTCTAAAGGTCAAATGTCAGCTGTGAATTAAAAGCAAAGACTGAGGCATAGTTCAGGAGCCAAATATAGAAATTATAATTCACAGATTTATGTTTTGTTCCTGTCAAAGAGACGAGTAAAAACAACCTGATCGGTTTTCTTATTGTTTTTATGTGTAACTGTAATTGTTGTTGTTGTTGTTGTCATTAGCGGTATTAGCCAGTTAGCAGCTGTCAGAACTGACAATCCTGTAAAAAAAACTGGAACTGTGTCATGCAGAGGAAACTGATTGGAGTCATTTTAAAATCAATGTTAACATGCTGTTAGTTGAAAGAAGCAAACACAGGGGTGATATTAGCATAACTCTATAGTCTCACTCCTGGCAGCAGAACTTCAAGCTGCAGACGCTTCACGCTCGACAGAGTCGCTCTAGTAAAAAAGTGCATTACAATGATGCAGCCGGGATGTGACAAAGCCGCGGATGAGGTTCACTGTGACCTGAGACGACAGGATGGGACCGATCTTTGTTCCACGTCTCCGAGATTAAAAGGAGCTCCACAGAAGCAGATTTCAAAAAATGCAAACTGGAATCTTTTGTGATTTTTTGCATTTTCAAAAACACAGGAACTGGATATACTGGAGCTTAAATGACTGAGCTGTGTGTGCAACAGCATCAGGATCAATGATTAAAATGTATGTTTCGCGTGAGTCAGCCCCCTGATGTCGGTGAGACAATTATATAAAATGGACGGTCTGTTAAAACCATTTGAACCTTAAAAATAACATCAGTCGGGAAGCACAACATCACTGAGAGACTCTCTTTCTTTCTTTCTGTCGTTCTCTTTCTTATTCAGAGAATCATATTAGTGTTCCGGGCGCTGTTTTGACCAAAGGTGGCTTTAAAGAAACTGCACAATGAATCAATACAGTGTGTGTTAGTGCCGTGGTTTCTTGGGATTGGGCTTTTGCTGTGAATCATGACCCAGGGGATCCGGTGCCACACAAATGAAAGAGGAGAGGAACTCAAAGAAAAAGCCATGTCGGTAGATTTTCTCAAGACAAAAGGCACACAAACACCTGTCACTGAGCAATATTATTCTCCCAGCGCCTCGTTTAATCAAACACTTTTACAAGCGGGGACGGGGAGCAGAGCAGAAACCGTGAACAAAATGAATAGTTACAGTGCAGGGCTTTTGTTTTTATACGTATTGATTTGAAGATATAAAATAAAACAACTGTAAAAAAAAAAAAAGGAGAGAAAGATAAAGTCAAATCCTGGTGTTAGCAGAGGTTCATACCACTGGTTTAGATTTGACTGGTTTCCTGGCTCCCAGACAATCCCTGCTTTCTATTCAGAGCCGTGTGACTTTCAAGTCGCTAATAAAACGTTTGCTGGTGTGTAAAGGAAAAACAAGGAAATGTGACAGTTCCCTGCCAAACAGCAACTTTATCTCGAAGCCAGAGTCGTATCAGCCGTTTCACAACATCTGTGTCTGCTTCCTGTCCGTCTTCCAAAAATATGTGATTCCTCTCAAAAAACGACTCGAGAATTTAATCCTTTTAGCAGCTGACTTTTCTCTCTGTCCTGGAAATCTCGGACATCGGATTTCCCTCAAATCACACCACTGCATTTTGAAAACATACGAATCATTTGAAGATGTGTGGCAGTAATGTCACTGTGCTGACAAGAAATGAAACTATTAGTGGATGAATCACTTATTCAGCTGGCAAACACTGAAATGTCAGCACTTGTGTTGTGAGTTGTTGTTGTTGTTGTAAAGTTCCCAGCGTCTCTAATGTGAGGATTTGCTGCTTTTATTGTGAGCGGATATCTCAAATATCTTCACATGTTGTGCAAATAAAACACTGAAGGACATTTTGAACTTTATTGTATAATTTCACGCAGCTGTGAAATGAGGATTCAATGGATCGATAAGATCAAATCGACAGAATGATGCCGAGTCTGAGATACAGGCTCAAAAACTGCTGCTGTAACACAGTCAGTTTCCCCGTAGTGAGACTTAAAAAGGATCTTATCTTATTTAATCTTATTTTACCGTATCTTCGTCTCAGTGGCTTTCAATCTGAGTCGGGTTGGAGGCCTTGAATTGATCTGCTATTAATATTTTAATTCTCAAATATTTACGATGTTTAATTTATTGCTTTTTGTATTTTTCATTTAGTCTCTGTTCATACATATTTCTATATTATCGTACTTTCTTTTACCTTTCGTCAACTTTGGTTGTTTTAAACATGCCATGTACAATAAATAAACTTTAACTTGATTAATAATGAGAACAACAATTTAGTTTTTGAGTGAAACCGTCTGAAAAGAGGTTTTTCCACGTAAAACTCGACAGTGTCGCATGTTTGTGATTCAAGGTTCATGAGCTCAAGTCCTTTAAAAACATATTAAATGGGGAAATAATGCACTAGTGTAAAAGTGCAGGCGACTGGTAAAGTCATCAGCTGCAGTAACTGTCATGAGACCCTCTGCACAGTAAAGAAATACAGAACTCCATCTACTCCAACACTGTAAAAGCAACACGCTGTAAAATATGTGCACAGTGTTTGGTTCATAAATATGACAAAGTGATATTCAACAACACGGGGCGGATGTGATATTTGCTGGATAAATATTCCAGCTCGTCCTCTGAGGAAAAAACCCCTCAGCAAAAGAGGGAAGTGAGGAAACTATGCGAGAGAAGCGAGGGCGGAAATAAGTTTGATGAGAACGAGCTCTGACGCTGTTTTATACCAGAAAGAATTAAGGGACATTTGGGGAAATTACACAAGAGGAAAGATTTCAGTTATCGAGAAATTACTCGTCATGATCAAAATCTCAGAAATGCTGCATAGGACATGAAACTCATTAGCTGTGGTTTGAGGCAGCTGCTCCGCTGGATGAGTAGCTGCTGCAACATTACATGAAACATCTCTGATATCGCTGAATTTCCAAAACAGGGAAATAAACAAGAGGGGTGATCCGGTTCCAGAGTTTCTGTCGTGGCTTTGAACGCTGGGAATGAAGCGTAATATGAGGGCTGCTGCTGACAGTTAAGAGCAGATCCGTGCCGGCTAATTAAAAACCAAGTGTGACTCATGTAAACTGTCATTTACGTTCAGCCGAGCTTTAAAAAAACATCCAAAACTGCCCACAAGCTCTGACAAGATCTCTCAAGCAAGTGTGCTCATTGCTCCCGACACAGAGGAGCAAGGGGGAAAAAAGCTGAAAACTATTACTCCGGCTCTTGCTCTCCGTCACCCGCTGTAGTCCTTAAATCACTCACTCGCCTCAAAATTTTGCTGTTGTCAACATTTCCACATTATCTGCTCGGGCCAAGGAATTTACTGGATCCCCCCCCGCTGCTTTGGCAAGGCGTGCAACCAGGACCTAATAGTGTCCCCCTTCCTATTTGATATGTTTTTTAAAGTGTTTTTGTCTAAAGGCTTTGAAAAGAAGGTATTAGTGGAGATAAGATGGACAGAGGAGAAAGACAGAGGGAGGGAGGAGGAGGAGGTTTGGTATTCTCACTCCATCCTGCAGGGCTCTCTGCTCCGTGCTCTGTATTGATTTCCGAGGTCGCCCTGTTTCCATTTAACTTCTTCTCATAATATATAACACATCTCTGATTCGTCCGCCTCTGCTCTCTCTCTCTCTCTCTCTCTCTCTCCGGCTCCCTCGCTCACTTCTCAATGGAGGGACGTGACACAGAGAGGGGGGGGCCATAGAAGCAGCAGCAGCAGGCGCCCGATCTGGCTATTGGTTTTCATGTTATTGAAACCTGACCAAATAAAGAGGGAACAGCATCTGTCAATGACACCAAATGGAAATTATGCACGGGGGCGGGAGCTCTCACTGGAGGCAACCTTGTGGTTCCTACGAGGACAGAATTACATAAAACAATAACGTTTATTAATTGAATTTGCGTGATTCATCGCTCGTCAAAATCTGTGCATGACTACACTGTCTTGGATAAAACAAAATGTGCTGGAACATTTTGTTAATTACAAGCGAGCACTGCGCTGTAAACAAAACCACATTAATCTCACGCGGGGGGGGGATGGCGCGGCGTCAATAAATCACTGTATTGGGGTAAAACAAAGCAAAGTAATCACACAGTGTATCACCAGAACTCAGTGGAAATGGGATAATATGACAATTTTACTTTATGGATCTGCTTAGAATAACACGCTGTGTTTGCTAATGACGCATCAGTCACACACGCTGACTCACCTTTCCTCTGCTCATCATATCATCTGCAAGCTGGGCTCTTCCACACACACACACACACAACGTACACAACCCACACACACACAGCCCTGTACAGGCACACGCCACCTAAATCCAAGCGTTTGACTGTCAAGTTGAACCGGTCGATGTGTGCGAAATCAATATGAAGAATGAATTTCCATACATCACATTCATAACTTGTCACACGTCACGTATATAAATAATGAAAAGCGAGGATCAATCAAACGAGCTGAACTCTGTGAGGCAGCAGACAAAGCTCTTCATGTGTTGAGGCTTCGTTCATCAGTGTTTTTATATCAACAACAGCCTGTGTGTGTGTTGTGAAAGGGCTTCGCTCGTAGTTCCCCTCAGCATCTCTCAGCACTGTTGTGGTTTCACCAGCCACAATGTAACTGTTTTGGAAAACCTCATTTCCAGCAGCAGCAGCAGCAGCAGCTGTTTTCTGCAGAAACCCCCCCCCCCCGTAAAAAACCCACAGAGCACTTCAGGCTCAGAACCAAACAACAGGCAGCAGCTTCACAGACAGAGATTATTCCCAGGACCTGATGGAGACCAAAACAGAGTTGGAAGACAAGTGAAGGCTGGAGCTGCATTCATCACATGGTCAGAAACACAACTCCAGATGAATGCTAATGTTGACGGAAATTCGATTCCCCGGGCAATTCTAAGTATTGTCGGCCGACACTGAAACAGATATTGGGCAGTAAAACATTTTAGACATTTGGCAGTGACACCTATGACGTTGTTTTCAAACCCTAATGACAGAGAAATGTAACCGAGGCTTGATATTTTTACCATAAAACTCATTATAAATAACTTTAAATAAAAATTAAATATCAGTACAGCCCAATGGTTTTCACAAAAATGAACAAAATTAGTTATTTGGTTTTTCTTTCAATTAAATAACAAATTTAGTTGATGATTAGTGTCGGGGGGAAAAAACTTTTCAGCAGAATAATCTATCGCCTCCAAACAGATATTTGGCTTAATGAGTAATCATCTGTTTATCTGATGAAACCCAGCAGCAGTTTCAACAAACGAGTACGAGGCCAGTTTGTCTGACTGGGAAACACTGTCAGAGTAATTTAACCATTTCATGGTTGATTATGACTGTTTAGAAAACACTGTGGTTGCAAACAGGAGGCGGAGAGAAGTGGTTTGTGCTGCAGGACTGGTTTGAGAAGTTCCTACAGGGGGTGGATCATCACGGCTTCATGCTGCTTATGGGCACATGTTTGTATCTGATATTGCGAATCGGATACAATGGGTGGGGTTTAACAGATATCTGGCTTTTATAGTCACAGGAATGTCTGGGAATCATATTCTCACAAAAAGGGCACAAACACCCAGAGGAAATGCTCGATTGAAACTTAACAGGGGGCAGGGCGAGAGAGAGAGAGAGAGAGAGAGAGAGAGAGCCTCCATGCATGCTGGCTCCTGTTCTTAATTATAGTAAAGCACTAAAGTGCCTCATTCATTTCAGTAGGGTGGAGCAGTGGCCTGTGACAAAGATAAAAAAATAAATAAAAAAAATGTTTATATAATTTTCACCTCAATTTATTTAAGTGTGCGGCGCAAGGATTGAGGACACAGCTATGCATACAAACACAAGCACGCACACACACACACACAAGTCACACTCGTAAGAGGTGTATAAACACACACAGGCATAAAACACACACACACACACACACACACACACACACACACACACACACACACACACACACACACACAACCACACACACAAGAGAGAGAGAGAGAGAGAATTCAACTTCCCTCAGCTTAATTCCATCCCAGATGTTCTTGTGGTTGACGCAGGGGGCAGGGAGGGGGGGATAAATGGCCGTACCACATTTTCAAAAAACACACACACCCATATTAAATGTTTTCAGTTAAACAGACGAGAAGAGAAGAGGAGAGGAGAGAAGGAGAAGAAACAACACAAGCACTTTCCTCCAGTTGATTTATGTGATTCTATTACATTAAACATTCTTTCCCCTGAGCAGGCTCAGCTCCCTAGCAACCATCGCTCGCAGCCCTAATGTGTCTGGCACGCGGCCACAGAGCGCTGCCTGCCTTATTGATTGCCAGATTGAAAAGTTTGCATTTAATAGGTCCTGTAATACATGAAGGAATTATTCAGAGAGGGGCTCCTTGTCAAAAACCCAAATTGGTTCTTTCTACTATCCCAAAAAAAAAAAAAATAACACACACAAAAAAAAAACAGGGGGCCTTGTAACAAATGAGCCATCAGAGGAGCCCTGAAGATGAAATTATACCAAGTGTTGGCCCCTCAGAATTATCACAGTCACAAGGAAGGAAAGCTGAAACCGCGATTACTACGAGGTTAGAGGCCAAGTTGTCGCTTAAGATGAGAAAGACAAGTTTGTGCCATGTTGATCCCCTTTTGTATGGTGATGGATTGGCCCTAAACACTGCTCGCTGTCTGCTCCCCGGCTGCATCCTGACTAATGAAAGACTACTGCTGGGTTTTGGGGGTCAATCCACTTACGGCGCAGTCAATTCCGAGAGTAAAAAGAAAAAAAAAAAACACGCTGCTCTGCAAGAACCCGAAATGTGCAAATACCACAGGGAGCAAATTTAATCAACTATCTTTTGGTTTGCGGAAATGCAGCTGCCTTTCGACTGCGCAAACAAGTGAGGGCCCCCCCCCTCCCTTGCCGTGTCGCTTTCCCTCGCCTCGCACAAGCCTAAAAGCTTTTACACCCAGGTGATGATACTCTATCTGCTATGACGGCCACTCTCATTTGTCACGCGGCTCTGTCCGACACAAACCCAATTGAGCAGCTGCGATCAGAGATCTCGGAGGTTGTCAACGACAGAGAGCGAGTTTCCTCGACTCCACCTGTGGTAGAGACGCCGGCGTTTGCCGCCGCCTCCTCCTGCAGAATGACATGGATGACATGTTTAAATGTGTCTTTAATGGGGAAGCGAGTTCCCGTTTGAGTGAGTTCTGCTGGAAGGTTAGAGCGAGAGTAGGAGACGGGGAGAGAGAGGGAGAGAGAGAGAGAGAGAAAACGTCTTATCAGGAGATTGGGAATTGGGTCAGGCGAGGAATTACATGCCATTCTAGATCAAAGTTGCCGTGTGTGTTTCCTCAAAGAAGGTCCCCTTATTATCAACTTAGACTTATTTCTCAGGGCACACGGTGCGTAAAAGGAAACATGATTTAATATGTTTTTGTTGAAAGAATGAAGGGAGAAAAAAAATACTCGGCTATTTAGGACAGGCATGTTTCCCAATGGTTAAACTATAATGAGAAAGAGAAAGAGGGGGTTTGTTGGAGATGTTTTGGGTGGGGGTGTCATTCATGGCTCCATTGTTAATTCCTGCCATTATATAAGACCCTGTCTTTCTGCCTCTCGCGCTCTATCATCTGATCTGCACGGAGGAGGAAAGGCTTTAAATAAACAGCCCGTAGAGTTAAGCCAACTGGAACCCTTTTCAATAATTATATCCAGCACAATACTCAATTTACATTTCATGTATTTAGCTGAAGGACTTGACAATGTGGCGAGAGGGAAGAGTGACATTAGCGGCGGATGATAACAACCAGAGCGGTGCGCTCCCCAAGGGGAAGACGGTTTAGTCTGTGCCTTAGAGGGAGACTTTACAGAAAGCAATATGTCATTAAAAATCAGCGCCATCTGTTCAGACTTTTTTTACTTCACGTGCCGTCATGGATACGAAGCGCAGTGGAGGCACCAAAGCAAACCTCAGAAATGCAAACTGTAGGAGTTTTATCTCGCATTGCTTTGCTGTGCAATTAGTTGTGATTCTGCGTTCCGACACCAACACACACAAGAAAAAAGAAGATAAAACAACCTCTAACAATCGCTTTTCCCTCCACGAGGCCCTAATGATTTCCCCCCCCCGTTTGAAAGTCTCCGGCTTTCACAGGACGGCGGCGTTGGTCACGTGACGCGGGTGGTTTCCGGATAAACAAGCAGGTAATTTCTGATAAAGTGCAACCGGCTTGGCTTCAAAAACGCGTTCACTCCAGATTACAGAGCGCCACCTCTGATGTGGTGAGCCCTCCGCAGCTGTAATCACTGTCGACGCAGAACACGCAGCGTTTGGAGCCCCAGCGTTTCACATTGCACAACAATGATAAGAACTTCAGTGGAGAATATCTACGAGCTGCGATAACATGTTTATGTTCACATGGTCGCTCCTGCCAAAAAGAAAAGCTTTTCCCCTTCTCTCTGTGATATCGCCTGTGATTAACACAAGTTGAATAAGAGCTGAAAATGTCAATGGGGGAGTTTTTTTTTTTTTGTTGTTTATGTTCTCTCTCGCTCTCTTTTGTTGATTTTATTTTATGAAAGCCGTCCAAGAGCTGTTATGCATTGAGCGCACAGTATAATACACTGTGAGAAGTAGTATGAAAGGAAAATAACATGAATCATAGCGATTATTTGGCAAATGCTCGTGTTGTCTAAGAACTTGCCAGTCTTAGTGATGACTGCCAATATGTGTGTCATAAGACCGAGGCTATAAATGATCAAAAAAACGCTACGAGAATCAATTTGTTCCTCATGAAAGCCAAACACTGAAATATCGTGGCGGTTTGTTCCATATTTATCCATCTTTGCAGCCCTCTCTCTTTCTTTCTCACATTCGATAACTACCCTCAGCGAGGACAAATCCAACTTGTACCTACTGCAGCACAGTGTTTCTGCGACTGGGCTATTGTTAACTTTAGATATTATGCTCTGACACATGGAATGAAACAACAGCTCTCCCCTGAGTTATGGCTGAGGGGGAAAATCGGGAGAGAGAGAGAGAGAAAACAAAACACACAAGACTGGCTGAATGCCTCTCATTTCGCCAAGTGCTCCTCAGGCCAGTACATAACAAGGAAATGGACTGACAGATTGAGAAAGAGGACAGAGAGGCATCAATGATCTATTGTTTGGAGCCAAGGCTCCGTCCGACTCCCCTGGCAGTCAATATATTCAAAGAAAGCTAAATATATTACGCCACCTGCACACAGATACTTTACAAATACAGATTACGCCATTTGTATTTCTTCGGCCTAATAAAAGCATTAAGAGCAGTTATGTACCCCAGCAAGAATGTGTGAACACACACACACACACACACACACACACACACACACACACACACACACACACACACACACACACACACACACACACACACACACACACACACACACACACACACACACACACACACACACACACACACACACACACACACACACAGCTCCCACCAAAGGTCTGGAATCTATCAAAGCCCCCATTGCAATTACCTTCCAATGCGGGAAAAATGCATTACCTCTGTGCTGTGAAATGAACACTATGTTATTCTACAAGGGTATAAGTCCATCTTCCATACGGTGTACTACAGTATTCATCCTGCAGCCATGGCTCCGTGACCCCCCGCATCACTTCTGCCTTACAGATGACGACAGACATTAAGTGAATGTTGAGAAACTGATCTGAAATCAGCTGCAAGAGCTTTATTCTTTATTCCATGTATTTATTTATTACCTTGGCACAATACTGTAACGCCTAGGAAGAATTAAACAGGTATTTAGCGGTAATTAGTTCACACACCCTGACATTCTGGATGTCATCAAGTTATTCTTATCATTGTGCAGTCATTCTTATTACATGAGGTAAACAACAAGCTCAGCCAAGGTAAGTCATTGGTGTTATTCAGAAATAGAACCGGATCTTTTAAAGGCACAGTAACCCAACAGCACACAGCAACAAATCTGCCGGTGTGTGTGTGGTGTGTGTGTGTGTGTGTGTGTGTGTGTGTGTGTGTGTGTGTGTGTGTGTGTGTGTGTGTGTGTGTGTGTGTACTAAATCTTGTGTTCTCTGTTGACATTGGTGTGGAATGAAAGTCTCCACATTTCTAGATTCACTTCCCGAAGATTCTACAATAATCGGAATCATGCATCTATCAGACATATTGGGTTCATGCTGTAAGTTATTTAGTGGTGGAAAAAGTTAAATTGATTTAAGTGAATAAAACATTGTGTAAAAACTTGATTACAAGTAAATGTCCTGCACTGCATATGTCAAAGTTAGTAAAATGTACTTACAGTAAAAGTACTCATGGGCCTACTCAGTACTCATAATGCAGACAAAACTCCTAATGAGTTGATGAGTTGATGACTCCTGATGAATGAATGTGTAAGTGAAATTTTCCATTGTATCTGGTTAACATTCATTTTTTAAATAAAATAGTTTAATTTGTAAAAATATAATTTTATCATTTTACTATATGTAAAAATTACTACCCCCAACTGTCAAATAATGATAGTGGAATAAAAAGTCTCGTCATTATTTCCCTGTTGTAGTAGAATATGAAGTGACATTAAATGCGAATACTCAGTAATATCAAGTGGCTCAAATTACTTTGAGTCCAAACTTGAATTCCACCACTGTTCAAATTCCTTTCACAAGCCGAGATTTCTTAATGTTGATTTGACTTTCAAGTTCCTTCTCGTGCGCCGCAGGACGTCCAGAGGAGAAGAGGGTAGTTGTACATGTATTCATAAAGCAGATGGACTGGCGTGCTCATAAAATATGCAGAGTTATTCACTGTACAATCTGTGATGTCTAGAAAGCCTACTGAGCTGCACAGAATCACCCGTATCTATCTATCTATCTGACAGCATGAGCCAAACTGTGAGGGAGAAAGAGACGAATCAGGGAGAGAGAGAGAGAGACGTGCACAAAGCGCAAATCTGCACTGAAATATTAATGTTGCTGTAATACTTGCAATGAGCATCGTTTTGACAAAGACAAATGCGGAAATCTCTCCAGAAAGGCTGCCGGTTGGGTAACACTTAAGTATGAGTCAGGCTGTAACGAGAAGTGGCAGGCAATTTGTTTAAGAGAAAGAAAAAGGGGAAGTGTTCCTAAATCAACACACAATTTGAGATAAAAAAAAAAATTTAAAAAAAGACTCCTGGTCCTTGTGATTTTGAGGCTTTTCATTAAATAAATATGAGGAAATTAGATTTTTTTTTCCTGTAGAGGTGGATGGATTAGTGCTCGTGAGGGAAGCCGCACTCTTCCCCTCCGCCTGTTTAAGATGCCTGGCAGAGGTCACATCAATAGCATCTCTGTTGTTCCAGACCTGACTAATGGAGAGAGGAGAGACACAACTGTTGTTTCAGAGCTCGCTAATGGAGAGACGGAGCTCTTCATTTCCTCTGAGGCCATTCTCATTGTTTAACCATGCACCAGCCTCCAGCCCCCCACTCCTCCCCTGTCCCCCCACTCCCTCCCCTCCCTCCCTCGTGCGAGTCGAAAAAACACATTATGTGACATTCCAGAAATAAAATAACACAAATTATTAATGAATATAGCTATTCGAAGAAGCTGAATTTGATTACGGCGTGAGGCATAACAGGATATGGCTGGTGGTGCTGGCCCCTCCTCCCCTCCCCACTCTTCTCTCTCCCTCCCTCCCCTCTCTTTCTCTCTCACAGTGTGTCTTTCTCTCTCGTTCTCCCATTCAAATTCGAGGCATGCTCAAACATCTAATAGATTTTTCCACCCCAGCACACAATTTACTGCTTACAGATTTAGAATTCTCTGGCTTCCGGCCAGGCCACAGTCAGAAGGGAATTAATGATATGAGCACATCAGTGAGGAAAAACAGCTTGTGATTCTCTTTCCTACAGGTCTGAGCATAATGAAGAAGATACCGCCATAACAACACCTTCCACCCTACCCCTTAAAAAAAAAAACACAGGGGAAGGGGGGGGCGGGAGAGGCACATAATCAATACATACACTCAATTAAATTACTTCAAATGGGGATTTCGGGCAGTTTGTTGAATTAGCTCTGCGGAAAAAAGGCAGGAATATGTTTGAGGGGCGGGAAGCAAACAAGTGTAAACGACACAATCTGACACAGATTGTGACTGGAGGAGTACAGTGTGGTGTGTCTTACAACAGCACGGCATTCTTTCTCCGTCACAGTCACAACATACCATTACTCTTGTAGCACCGCAGCACGCGCACTTTATCTTTTCCAGGAAAACCGCTTACTCCTTTTTTCCCACGTCGCAGTGGAAACATAAAAACATTTTTTCGCGTGTGATAGTGGCTCAAAGTCCCAAATATTGTTCTGTATTGTCAGCGAGACAAATCAAGCATGAGAAGACAGCATCTGTCTGTTTCCTTATCGCCAGCCCCAACCCGCATAAACACTCTGTGACGCTCTGAGCAGCCTCTGAAAAGGGACAGAATCTACCCCTACATCAAATTGAAATGTTCCGACTGAAATATTGTCGGAATATCAACTCGGGCGTATGCGTGAAACCTGGCATACAGATCAGATGTTGCATCAGAATAGGAAGCACAGTGATTCTATCCCCGAGCGGGCACGCGGCTGCAAAGAATCTTGAAATGCAACGATATCAAGGGAACCCAATAGCCAAGTGGTTGTATATGCATAATAAATAAAAACTCCAATGGTGTTGTACGGTTCCTCGCAGACCTTCAGGCTCAGTCAATGTAAATTTAGCGCTGATCACATAAATTAATGTTTAAATGTGTTCCAATGTTAGACTGCTCACTAATCCTAAGCAGCTTTTAACAAGAAGAGACTTCGTGCTGCAAAAGTATCAAAATCTAGTTTATGTATTTAGTCTTTTTTAAACGTTCTCTCATTGTTGCACATTACAATGCACAAAGGAAACTGAGCAGCTGTTCACAGCTCACATTAAATTAGTCTCGTCATTGTGAGGTTTACAAGTTCACAATTTAAAAATAACGTATTCAAATAATAGGTGTCATTGCATAGCCTACATATTAGAAAGTAACAGAATTTAAATAATTATTCCTCCTGTTTATACTAACCAGTAAGATATATCTTCCTAACAGCTTCCAATATAAGTGATATTGGACAACATCCACAGTCTTATTCTACCCAAGGTTTATGTGACGCGAATATTTGGCTTTAATATCTTCAGTAAGTCAGTTTCTTAGAAGGAAATTCCCTTTTATTCATTATCTCCGTCCACCTCAATGCCACAACAAAGACTTTGGTACTAAACGTGGAGCTCTACTAATTTATTGGTTGGTCAATAATATCGACCAGGAACGAGCCTTTCACAGACATGTTGGTATCAACGTTTATCAGAATTAACTCTGCAGAAAAATGCATTTATGTTCATATATAATGTAAATAAAGTGCTTGTTTTTCACCATTAATTTGTTCATATGTCCTTACATTTGTGTTTTCTATGTATTTATAGATATGCAAATTAAAGATTGTGGTTAAACTGTAAAATATCAAGACTCAATCAATCAATCAAGGTGTTTGATGAACTCAGACTGCTGAGGCCTCTCACTGACTCTGACAAGCGTTAACCTTAAACTGTCATGTTACTATCAACTGGAGAAGTTCTCCTACATTAATCATCAGCTGCTACAACCACAAGTGTCCTTGAAGTGCTCCGAAATCACTCCTGAAAAAAATATATACTTGTGGAACAAACGCACCAGTCAAATTAATGCAATGTGCCTAAAATATACAACATACACAATAAGGAAGGTCAGTTATTATGGATAACAGAAAAAAAAAAAAATCCATAATTATAATTGTTTTTGTACATACAACTCACAACAAAGTGCATTTTGAATGTAAATCTATCTCGTCAATTTGAGTCGGGGCATCAACGGAGACGCTGGAAGTAAAACATCCATCAAAACGCAGCATTTGCAGCTTTTCATCCAGCGAAAGAGCCGCATGACGAACATGTCTTTCCTTGAATAATAATAATAACTGACCTTCGTTACCATCACTTACTGAATATTCTATGAAAAATGTTCATGTTTTCTGATATTTAATCCATCATGCAGCCTCCAGTTCTCCGCTTGAGCCCGATGTGACGGCGGGTCAAACCGCACAATTACAACTGCTTTAATATGCAGCACTGCAGGAAACGTGTATTTAAAAGAAATATTTCTGATCTCTCCAGATAAAAGTCAGACCCAATAATATTATTTTGCGATTTAATGGGGTCAATTGTTTGCTTTTCACAAGGTGCTGCGGCACAAAGCCGAGGTGGAAGGGTTCATGATTTTGCAATCCACTGTATATTTTTTCTTCCTCGGGCTGCATGGTTCCTTTGAATGTTTTCTCAGATCCCTGATCCTCGCAGAGGGATGAGTCAGCTGCAGATGATCCTATAGGTGAGCGCAGGAGTCAAGAGCTCCCTCCATGTTCTCTGAACGCAGGAATCAGAGGCTGTGACCTTGTATAATCCTCCACATCATCTCAACTCACAATCTGCTCAGCGCTTTCCGCACTGAGGACTCGAATTTAAGAAAGACAAGACAGAAAAACCTATTGAGCTATTTTGTGAGCAAGAGCCATCCTTTGTGTGCGTGTGTTCCTTTTTTTTATTATCATTTTCCATTTATGGCTCTCGGCACAAGCCAACAAACTGTATCAGCAGATACAGTTTCTCTCCAACGCTCGGCCTCGTAGTATACGACCAGAAACCAATTTCGGCAGGCGGCAATGAAAAAAAAAAAAAGAATCAGGCCAGTTCTCTGGGGAGAGATAGAGGGGCAGAATGTAAACTTCCCTAGGAAACCATCCCTGGTGGCTTCAACTGTAAAAAATATAAAGCTCTAATACTCACAACAAGATAAACTGAGTGGACACTTTGCATTAAGTTGGTTACATAGATTACGTAAGGACTGTAACATACTCCACGCACTCAGAAATAATGAAACTGAAAAACAAAAGTGTCCCTCAAATTCCACAAGAAGAGGATAAAATATTTCTAAGTGTTTTTTAAGCACGTTAATGGGATTGAATGTCACATATCTTACATGATGTTCACAGTAAATATATATATTTATTTATATTTATGTATTTTGCTGAATAAACTAGAGACAGGGGGAATGTGTGGTATCAGTGGTATCTTCACATTTACTGTAAAAATATGATACGTCATTTAACGCTTAATTATAAAAACAATTACGATTTTGTTACGTCCGTATAATATCGCGTCATCAATTTTCCAGTTTCCACTCTTCATGCTAAGTTTAGCTAAATAACCAACCGCCTGTCACATGTTCTATACAAACAGCATTAGAATCTAACTCTTGATAATAAAACAATGTCTGCATGGTTTTGTTACTTCTGTCCAGAATCACGCTGGTTTCCCCCGTTTCAACTCTTTATGCCAAGATAATCTCATCAAACTCGTGATAAAGCAATTCACACATCGTATTGTTACGTCTGTGCGTGATTGGACGATCCCTTTCAAGGCACATCTTATTTTGAAACAGGAGACAGGAAGGACTTGTGTTAAGCTGAAAAGACGTCACGTGAGAAGAGATGCGTAAACACAGATGTGATCCATATTTTACTATCCAGTTTACAACTGATAATACTGTCACAAAATGATCAAATTCGTGCAAATACAATAATTATCATACATCTGCCAACACTACGTCTTTACAGAATCATGCTAGCCTTTTTATTTCCTGTTTTCCCTTCTTTATGCTAAGTTTAGCTAACCTGCATTTTAGCTGTAAAAACATGAGCAGTATTGATTATCTCATCTCGCTCTTAATAATAAAACAAATTACGCACATTTGCCCAAATATTTGACTGTTCCTTTCAACATGCCGATGACCTCAATGATTCTTTAATGATTTAAAGGACTGTGACAAAAGGCCTTCATGCCTCGTGGTCCACTCTTTTAAAACTGTGCGTCCCAAAGCCTGAATAAAGTTGGCATTTGAATTATGATCCCAATCATCTCTCTGCCTCGCAGCTCTTGCAGAATCGCAGCCGTGGATGCTGCAGGACAGAAGTGAAGGTCACTTGTTTCTGTAATTAATTACCTCACTCCGTGCGTGCATCTTTGATTTCGATCTGTTTGCATTTCCGTGGACAGAACAGGGCTTTGTTCACTCTCCAGTCTATAATTCCCTGATCAAGAACAACACAATATTACATTCTGCTATTTGGAGACGCTTATGTCTCGCAGTATTTTTCATACGTTGCCTTTGAGACAAAAATACATAACAGCGCTCTTAATTCGCATTGGCAGCGTGCCAGGAAAAGTTAGGATATGCACTTGGGGGAGTGGAGTGCAGTTTCCCTCGATAACAATGGCACACTTTATTGCTCTTTAGCTCACAATGGTGTTTCTGTGCAGCTTGTGGTGCTGCTGCAGTATCCTGTTATGGGGGAACAATCCAATTCCTCCGACATAGCTACAGATCAGCCCGAGAATAACAATCAGCAAATGCATCATTCAAGTAATACGGCGAGGAGCCACTTCAGGCTGTTCTGTTCATAAAAATAAAAAAATAAAAAGATGTAGAACTCTGTCATAAAAAAGTCTGTTTAGTCAATGAGCCACACATATTACACAGAATTACGAACATTCAGCTACAGGACGCTTTAAGGGGACTGATATATCTGATCTGCTGCTGTGACATGAATATTTCATCCGGGTAGTCAGCAGCATTGCAGTGGCACATTTCATATTTCTATGCAAACCCTTGCTCAGACTAACATGCATTTGCCTTGATGAATAAGTGATCTCTCTCTCTCCCTCTCTCTCGCTCTCCCTCTCTCTCTGTCTCCCAAACTCTCTGCCCCTCTCATATTGTTCGACTGTCAACAAATGACACACGCCAAAGATGTAGTGAACAAACAAACTAATGGACAAGTGAGTGCACACCACTGATTGTTGGTGTGTAGCATGTGTGCATGTGTCCGTTTATGTGTGTGTGTGCGTGTGCAATATGCGTGTGCATCAAAGCATGTGCGCATGCGTGTGTCTCTGGTGCCCTGCCAGAGTCTGAGCCCGTTCTGCTGAGTGGGCAGATTCTCTGGCGGAGTGTCCCATCGGAGTGACAAGTGCATTTAGAAACAGCCTGATGGAGTCATTAACGGCAGCACCGCTCATTAGCAGCACATTCACATACACACGCACGCACGCACACACACACACACACACACACACACACACACACACACACACACACACACACACACACACACACACATACACACACACACACACACACCCTCAGCAACAATAGCGTCAGGTTATTACACTGACAACAGATAAATCTATAAAATCGAGATGAAACAGCGCGTTTATGCGAAGCCGTGATATGGAACATAATATCATTTAAGAAGCAGGCTGACAAATGTATTTATGAAAGCAAGCAATCACATCCACACCCACAAGCACAATCAAACTGTATTGATTACTGGAATAACAACAAAGCTTCCACTATCGATCCTCTTGTCCTTTTTGTGTATGAGATTCAAGCAATGTCGAGTAATCAAGGGCATTACAGCAGCGCACAGCGAACACACAATAGCTCCTCTTCCTGGAAGAGCCCGGGCAGAAAACAGAACAGGAGTCATCAATAATCCAGTTTTTCACTGAGGAAGGCTCATATTTTTTATGGCAGTTTAACTTCCACGTAGGCTTTAGGCGTACATGATTATTAAAAATGACTTAATCGAGGATCATAAAGCTAAAACTGGCTTTAATCACCACTATATATACTTACAACCTGACAAGAGGTACTGTAATTCTGACGGGTTTTTCCCGGCGTGTTGGCTAAGCTACATTATACCATTCTAATCAGCATTAGGCATTACATCTGAGCCATGTGAGCGAGAGAGAGAGAGGCAAATAAGTGGGAAACGGCTTCAAAGGGAACATTATGTTCTTTCTGATTATTAGACTCAAACGGCAGCGTTTCCTATTTGCATCAGGTGAGTCATCTGCGGAGACAATCCAGCTCTATTTTGAACCCGATTCACAACTGCAGCGAGGACCCCGAGAGAACCGGTGCAGGAATCAAACATTCCCCGACAGTTAATGGCACCGTGCACATGATGAATACGCCAGACAACCATTCAGACACACAACCAAAATGATCCTTAAAGCTGCGGAGATACACAGTCAATTATGAGCAGGGTTTGACGGGCGAGGAGGTATCAGAGGTGCTGGAGACGGCAGTTTGATGCGACTTAATTATTTAAAAAGACATTACGAGCTGAATTATGTGATCGTTGCTAGAGTCAGAAAACAAAACTGTTATACAGCAGGATGGTCATGCGTTGGCAGACACGCGGCCATTACTTCTAGCTTGCCTCTATTAGTGCGATTCTCAGCTCATTATATCGGGAGGAATACCAACTATATCCTGATGAATTACTCCAGTCAAGACAGCACTTGTTAAACCGAGCGTAGGACAATAAAAATCATCTGATTTATGGAGGAGACAGGACACAAATACATAAACATTCAACACAGCAGCAGAGAGGGGCTGGAGACACTGCAGTAACATTATGGAAAGATGCCGGCGCTCACCTAGCTGTGCCCTCTCCCTCTGGACATCCTTGAAGTTGAGGCCGCTGGTCAAGGTGCTCTCCCGGTAGCGGTGCAGGGCCTCCCGCCTCCCGTTGGTCCCCAGCTCCCGGAGCACGGAGGCCTTGAGAGGCTCGGCCTTCAGACCGTGGGCCCATCCTGAGAAGTCCGGTACCGTCCACTTCACCAGGTCCTCCAGCCGAACAATCACCTTCTCACACACTGCAATTACCTCGTGCTGAAATGAGGCAGGGCAGAACCCCAATTACAATCAGCAGAATGATGGGAGCTGTAGATATGCAGCATGCAAAGGTTAAGGATCATCTACCAGTGCAAGAATTTTACAACTTTCTCTAAAAGTGCTTGTTAAATAGAAACAAATAAAGAAATAAATACGCATATCTGCAGCTACGCATAACTGAATTTCTGAAAGTGATATCTACAAACAAATTCTTCACTCTGTACAAACTTGTGGAAACACTTTGGGATTAAAATAACAGATAAAGCTGTTACTTCCTGCAAACTGCAAACTGCATTAGAAATCATTGCAACTAAGCAGAGGGAACTTTTTTCTACAGACCTAAAACCACTGCCTTTCTACATTAGGCTATTTTCACATTGTAACCCCACTGAAGTACAATTCAGCTCCTTTACTTAAGAAAAACAGAAACACTAACACATGTGATTATATAGTGTAGTAGTGAGCCACTGCTAGCTTCCAACAACACTGATATATTGTCCTGACTCTCAGATATTTGTGCTCGGTGTCTAGACTCGACATAACGAGTTCTCAACCTTCTCTCCTCCGCCTCCGCTCGTTAAATGTTATGTTTACATATGCTTGTATTGTTCGTACAGGCACATACTGAATTCATAATGGTTGTGTTGCTTTTATATTTGAAGTTTCAAAAAGAAGCTCAAACCTTCCTTCTACAATGTTAACGTTGCACTTTCGATATGGTGTTGGTGCTCTATTATTACTTTTGATTATTATTATTTAGATATAAAACTTTTCCAGCACATTTTAACAATAACGCAATAATACTGATAAACATAATACTTTTGATCACTTATAAATCATGACTCACAATTTAATTTCTATGATTATATACTTGACAATATTTACCTCTGAAATCCAAGTATGAAGTTAATTACAGTACAAATACCTCACATGTGCATTTAAGTAAAGTGCTTAAGTGAATGTAGCTGCATTCCAACAGTGGTTAGTCATGTTTGGCCGTGTGAGGCGACATAATCAGGCTCAAAGGTTGTGGAAAGACGGGCTTAAAGAAAACGGCTTAAAGTTGGAGTCGATGGAAGAAACAGGACAAACAAGTCGTCCTAACGTCCTAATTTATGAAATAATTGGTTTGACCGTCGAGCAGCATTACGGCTGTGGATGCACATATAAGTAAATTACAGCGGCATGAATATGGATGATGTGGGCAATTGCTGAATTGAATTTAGGCAGTTAAATCAATGTCGATGAGGACAGATATGTTTTTGGACTTTTTCCGATTAGCATTTAGGGAAGTCAGGGCTCCTCGTATTCACCGTGAATGCTGAGTTTTTTTTTTATAGCATTTAAATCCCGCGTCACACTCTGTGGCTATGATTACACCTTCAAAAGTGTAGAGGAGTAGAAGAAATGTAATTGGTTCGAGCGAAGGGTGTAATGAATGAACTGGAGAAAGCTGCGAGCCAGTGGTCTCCCTGACACACAGTCAAATTAATGTGACACTGTCAGGAAACTATAAATGTAAATCCATAGCGGTGACGTGCACGGCTGACACTGAGGGCTGGATATAGCCGCGGCGGTTTTGTGTACATACTTCAGTCTGCTCAGTTGGCTCACTTAATAAGATTTGCTCTCTTACCAGTGTGTGCCTCGACCTCTTTTTTTTTCTTTCTCCGAGGTTGATTCAACGTCTTTTAATAACTCTCATGCTCAAAGAACTACGAGTCCGACGGAGAGGGAAGGAAGCAGAGATCCTTAAATGTGTTTCCATTTGAAGGGCTAATGGATGAAGTGTTTGTAACCAACAGAGTGAAGTGGTGTGCTGGACGATGGCTATTACAGAAACAGGGAAATCTGGAGGACAGATGTGTACAGAAACACAGGCTCCAAGTCGGTCTCTGATGTTTACATTGGTTATCTCCAATTTAGCAGGCATCTGCGTCCCTGGACACATTTCCCCTCAAAAGAGCCTGACATTAAAATAACACTCATTTATGTCCTGTATGAATATAGAGACGGTGCATGCAATAAAATAATACCCCCATGCAAACAAATAAAATCCCAACTCTGCAGTAAAAACCTTCCCTTTGTGGAGCTTAAAATGCAAAGTTTTTTGTTTTTTATTGGCATCTGACGCTGCATCCCCCATGTTTTAATGGATCCTTTCAAAGAGTTCCTGTTATTTCATCTCCATTTTCTAAAAAACAAACAGCTTTTCACAGTCTCTCTGTACAATTACCTATATTCACTCCTCACATCATCTGCAACTATACAGGCATATCAAATCCCAACCAGTTGGAGACAGTATTTCCTTATAAAGGAAAAGCCTGCGAGGGATAGCTTGATATAGCTGTGCCTCCCTCACTAAGTAGAAACATCAAACATGGGTTTTCGGTCTTCTTATAATGAGCTGTCTTCAGCTGTCAAGTGGTGCCGGGTGCTTGTAACCAGCTTTCCATGCAATGAAAAACTGACTGCCGCTCCTGCCGTCAGAAAAGCAGGCCATTTGAATAATATAGAGTAACAGCAAATAGGCTTCAGCCTGCAGCCAAAAAACCACACGGCTCTGTATCTCTGCAGAATTAGCTACTGTACTTTGATGCGATCTACTGACAGCACACACACGGAGAAACAAAACCACCGAATATTCTACTTCAGTCCGTCTGAAACAAAAAAACAGAAAAAAATAATGCACTGAATGTTCTGCTGCTGATGTATGAGGCAAATAGCAACGCTTCAAGTAATTCAATAGCACACCGGAGCGTCCACGCAGCACCAGCAAATCTTAAAAGCACACAGCCGTTCCCTCCATATCAATCAGCTGAATGACACGGTGCCTTGTGCGAGTGTCAACAGATCCTGTTCGGGGACTTGTTCGGCTCAGGACCAAAACACAACAGGTGAGAGCAATTCAGCAGCTGTCAACACAGGCCAGAATATAATCAGTCTATGAACTGAGCCGAGGCTCGAAGAAAGAAAAAAACACAACAACAGGATTCAACCATTAGCTTTGCCATAGACTGTTTATTTCGACCTCCGCCAAGGAAGTTGTGTTTTTATTGGTGTTAGTTTGTTTGTTTGTTTACTTGTTTGTTACGAGCATTACACAGAAACTGCTGTATGGATTCCCACGAAACTTGGTGAAAAGATGCAGTATGGGTCAGAGAAGAGCCCCTTAAATTTTGGTGTGGATCCAGGAATCTTCTATCACTTTCTTCAACATTGCAAAATAGAGCTTTTATTGTGACATTTCCACCAATTTCCAGAGGAATAGTTCATGGATCTTAATGAAAGAACACAGAGGGGCCTGATATCTCTGAGTTTAAGTAACTTGGTGCGGTTTGATTGAATTAAAGAGGACAGTCGGGCCTTGACGGCAGTGTGCGCTCTGCTGAGTGCCATTCTGCTTGTATTTATTACTTTACCAGGCAGTTTCAGCTGCTGTGATGCAGCACATTCAGTCAGGAAGCTGAGCTCGGGCTTATGGTTTGTGTTTAAGCAAATACTGTAGACTTAGGAAACGTGCCGGGGTTTCTGAGAAGCAGCCAACCGAGTCAGTTATTGAGTAGAGCAGCCAAACAACAGTGAGAGCTGGATCGAACCAGGGCTGCAGCACGTGATTATTCTCATTTCTGTATCATCTGTCGATTCAATTAATATTTCAGCTGATGAAGACTCAACAGTGAAAAATGATCCCGATACTTTGTGTCCAACCAGCAGGGTCCGAAACGCACGGATACTCAATCCACAAATCAGATAAAGTGAAGTGAGCAGCAACTATTTGAAATATGAGAAGCTGCAACCTGTGAACGTTTGACATTTTTGCAGCGCTGACACAACAACAATCAATTAATCAATCTGCAGCTATTTGGACGGTCAATAACTCATTGAAATCATGTTTGTTTTTTACAGAAGTGCCCATAATTCTCTGCTTGTGACCTATTAAATGTGAGTATTATGAAAGTAAACTGAATATCTTGGGGTTTCAGACTGTTGGCTGTACAAAACAACACATAACAAGGTTCAAACTGGACCATGTTCACGTATTTTTAAACAAATCAATGACTTTAACAATAATTGGCAGACTGATTGATAATTAGAATATTAGTTAGTTGTAGCCCTATGTTTCTGCTTAGTAAATGACTCAAATAATTCATCCTTTACTAATACCGTGGCTGATTAATTTTCTGCCAAACCAATTAATCCACTCATTGTTTCCACTCTCTATTAAGATGAATCATTCCCGTGGTATTCGTCGGCCTGGCGGGGGTCTCCTGCTCGCCACTCGGATTTTTCCAGGGTTTCAAAGAGAAACTCGGGGCCTCGCTCTTCTGTAAATGCCGCCCGTCCACACTGTGCTGTCATTTCCAGTTAGGCAGCTTATAGTTTAGCAAAGCAGCAGACACAGCCAGCAGGCCACTTGATAATATAGGTCAGAGGACTGCAAGCCCACAGCCAAGAGGTGACACTCCACATCAGCAACATACCAAACAGCCGGGTGTCATTTCACTGACACTTCCTACACCGATGCATTAGGAGCATTTATACACTCGGAATCCTACACTCACATGTCTTAATGTGTTGGTATGATTTCACCTCGGGTGTGTCGATGAACGCACACACACACACACACACTCGCCTACTGCTCATTCCGGGACCGAGTTAAAATGCAAGGTAACACATTAACTGCTGAATGTTACACTCTGTCTCCGCGCTTCCATCAATAATTCATGTTATTACTGCTGCGGCATGATATCTCCGAAAACACTGCCGAGCGAATTTATTGCTATGACTGCACATAATGGACTCAAAGTGGGGAAAAAACAGACTTCTGCTGTGAAACTGTAGATAACTCTGTTCCAGCACGACTCCGGCAATCTCGCTGAAATTAAGCCCGTAAAATCCATATCATTCAATTTGTATGGATGCAGCGGTGTACCGGTGGCAAAACAGAGCGTAAGGGACATTCCGAATTCTATGTTCGGTGATCCAATTAGAAACAATGCACCCTGAAATATTCCATATCGCTGCGAACAATTCCCCCGCGAGAAATCCGTGCCACTGCGCGCCAGCAGTGGGGCAGACATTCCTGACTGTCAGCGTTCTGGGGCGGAGCGTTGCATCGCTCGGACAGGACTTTCAGCTTGGGAGTCAAAGGGATGCATGCTCCCAGTGGGTGGGTGTCTTTCTATACTGTCGGTACACACACACACACACACACACATACATACATGCACACACACACACTGCTCCTGTCATGCTGGGAAGGTTTCAGCCTGCTGCCTCCGAGAGGTCAGCGCTGGAATTCCTCAGGCCAAAGGAGATTAGTAATTGAGTAATGGACATGGTGACATGGACAATGAGGAGACAGAGAGGAAGAGAGAGGAAGAGAGAGGAGAGGTTGAGAGATAGAGAGAGAGAGAGAGGGAGAGAGAGAGGAGAGAACAGGGGTATGAAACACAATATGAGTTCATTATCTATCTCTCCTCCCCATGACTGACCTTGGCTTCAGTGTCCCAAAACAAACTTATCTGGGAATTAAACAGCAGCTCTGGGGAGTGAGCCAGGGACAATTGAATTAGAATATGTTGGGCTTTTCTTTTTTTTTGTAGACTGCCTCAAGACGAGAAAGAGTTCAAGGTGCAGCGTTTAAAAAGGTGAGAATTATTGTACATAATGTTCTGGCACTTAATGCATGCAGTTTATTCATATGCATAAAAGTTGCTGTACTATCTGCGGGGCGCTGAACTCATCTTTTATTCACCGATTCCATTAAGAGATTGCTCTCACATGAGCCGCGGTGATATATGAACTTTGCATTTTGGCGCGGTCATAATGACAAAGAGAAATAGCGAGATAACAGGAGTTTTCAAAAGCCTTTCGCGAAAGTGGGAGAGGCATCCATCATGTAAGGTGACACCGAGAAAAAGCTGCGTCAGCTCCCTGGAATCACTGCAGCTTTGTACCCTTGTATTTTAGCAAATGCACAAAACACACACACACTCTCTCTCTCCCATATTTACACACACATACACACACAAAAAAACAAAGCATAATGATTCTCCACCACAGTTAAGAATGAAAAATATTGGCTGGAGTATTAAGGAAGAGTTTCTCATCTGTGGCTACATTCTCCTCAAAAGGTTATAATAACGATCCACTGTAGCTGGGGGCACTGGAGTCATGCATCAAGGCAAATGTTTGCCTGTACAAGTGGTTAGTCAATGACAAAGTGGAAAAAACCGGGCTGAAGAGCAGCAAGCGTCTCCTGCGTGTTGACAAACCAGCCGCTGCTGCAACATATCATTACTAGGCTACAAAGACACAAAAGAGTTTGGGTGAAAACGAGCTGGAAGGACAGGAATGACAACTCCTAAACCGATGGGAAATGTTAGCAGGGCTTTTTATAGCCTTTGAAGTCCTGGGTATTCCATTTTAAAGGTTTTAAATTACACTATCCTAAAAAGCTGGTAATAATTTACATGCTATTTCAGCAATGGTGAGGAATTCACTGGAGGGCAGTGTTCAGAGTTAATGACTTGTTCTGCAGCAGGAGGAGGCACACGTGCACCCCCCCCCCACCACCACCTCTAAATTCCTGCCATTGTTGTGTGAATGGGGAGATTTGGTATAATGCACAGACTGGCCAAGACCAGAGAGCAGTATGGATGGAAAAGATCAGTGCATAAATGCGCCATATCACATTTACACTCCAGTCATTCAGCAGAACGACCTTATCCATCAAAACGCTGCTTGCATATCTGAGCCACTTACACTTAACTCAACTAGCTTCCCAGATGCCTGAATTACCCATTCAGGGTTTCTCCCTGAGGAAAAATCAAAGAAGCAGCAAATGAATACAATCTAATTTCCCTACAAGCTGGCTTTCCAAGCACTGAAACACATGCACGGACGACTGCCGTGAACCGAAGAAATGGCTCTGGACACATGCCAAAGTGTTTTCCACAGCAATCAATACTGGCCTACTGCTGCAGTCCCCAGCCTGTCACTGTGTGTGTATGTGTGCGTGTGTGTGTGCGTGTGTGTGTGCGTGTGTGTGTGCCAAAGCCTTGTCAGCTACAGGGACAGAATAGAGGAGAAGAGAGGTCAGATGAAATCAGAGGTGATGATAATAGCCCATTAATATAACATGATCCAGAAATATTCTCCGAGGTTGTGGATTCCCATTAAGAGCCCCTCGCTGTGTTTGCAGTAAAGTGGGGTATATATAAAATAAGATAAGCATAAGCAATTAACCGCCTGAAGCCGAGTATACAATAAGTGGGTGTTGTATGCGGCGAGCTGTTATCTACAACAGCTCTCTCCTCGCTCTCCAAAAAACAGAAAGTATTACAGCCGGCGAGCAGCACACCAGCAGGAGAGGCAGGCCATTTGGAGTGAGAAGAAATAATGTGTCACTCAATGAGTTTTAAAAACACATG
The DNA here is from genome assembly GCF_022539355.2 of Hippoglossus stenolepis. Lineage (NCBI taxonomy): Eukaryota > Metazoa > Chordata > Actinopteri > Pleuronectiformes > Pleuronectidae > Hippoglossus > Hippoglossus stenolepis. The sequence goes on along the minus strand of NC_061494.1, from coordinate 18,986,865 downwards.
TGACTGTTTAGTCGGTGGCAGTTTGCAGGCAGACAAATAGAGCGGAGGCCCCAATAGAGGGTTTGTCATAATGGGTGAGCAGCTCCACACAAAGCCTATTTAAAGAGCAGGCAGAGCTCAACTGGTGGGGGTAAACACTGCTTGTCAGGCTGAGATACAATGAAAAATGGAGGCACCTCCACATATATGGACTTAATAATTAACTCAGTATAAATAGATTAATACAGTTTTATCTGGACGTGCTCGTCAGCCGTCCAAGCAAACGCCGGCGCCGAGAGCGAGGTTTATTCAATGAATCACTATTTTTATTTTCCGCGCCGGAGCCGACTGCATTTAAAGCTGGCTGCGTTTAAAAAGGAAATTGACCTCCAACCCGGTGACAGAAGAAAAACAAGCACAGTAGGTCATGGGTTGGTTCCTCTTGCGGCTGCACAGCGCAGCAAAACAAGCCAAACACACGGCGCAGGAGAGGCTGAGAGCAAACAAATACCTGAGAAATAACCAGGAAATTACATCATATCTCAGCACTGAGAACACGAGTGAATCAGTAATCCACTTCTACGGAGCTGGTTCAATATACAGCTGTAATGTCTTGGGGGTGAGGGGGTGGGGGTGGGAAACAAAGTTGAGGTATTTGAAGGATATTGGCTTCAGGCTTAAGATAATAGCTATCTACAAGATAAGAGCTGCGATCACGCTGCACCGGCTGCTTCGTGCACGTCAAGTGTCCCAAACTGTTTCTGTTTCATGCTGAGTGAAGAAAATAAAAAAGAATTGGAGAGTAAATCCAACTTGATCTAAGAATAAGTGTCATGAGCCTCGTTGATACTGAGCTGTGGCTTTACCTCATGATGCGGCCTGCGCTGGTCGTGAGAACACAGCACACTTCCTGAGAGCTCCAAGTTATCAAGTTCATATCTGCATGAGTCACTGAGCTAATTTGAACTCCTGATTTTCAGCCAGTCAATTACAGATTTACAGTTCCGTAACCTCCCGCACATTAAGCAACCAGAGCCTTGGAGAAAATGTGACTAATGTGAGGTTAATAAACTGCTTAATAAAACACCTCAAAAAGAGAAAATAAAAATGATTCCTTTCACACGTGCGTCACCCGGGCGCAGGTTTTAACAGCCAGCCTGTTTTAATATCACAGCTCTCCGAGGCTGGTTCACCCTTCCTGTTTGTTTTTTGGATTACGGGTTGCATCTGTAAGCACTCCTGGCTGACTCATGCGGCGCAGATTAGTGTTGTGGGGCAAAGTCAGCGAGAATCTGAATGGGCTCAGTGAAGGTCATAAAGTGACTTTAAGTTGTCAGGGCAATTTCCAGCGTGTAATATACAGTAAGTCGTCCGATTCGCTGAGAGCAGGCGGGTTCGACGAGGCTTTTGATCGAGATCAGCCTGCAGGCACCTTCCATTCACTTACACATATCATCCCCCTGAATGATATCACTTTATGGGTCTAGCCTCTCCTATAATCACAGTGCAACTTCAAAGTAAGAGCATGTGTCTCTGGTGTTTGAAGGATTGTGCTGCGTTGCAAGTTGCTACATAATTCATGCAGGTGAATTATTTGTATTGCTCTGATGTTTCTACCCTGTTATCAAGTACACAAACTACAACAGTAGGATGTTGTTTATGTCCTTAATGTGTGTGCGAATATTCAATGTTCATTTGCAGGATTGTGCTGTAATCTCTCATAATTCATGTGGCTAAATGACTTTTATCCCTCATATGTTGTGAGATAAACAAACTACAGCGGGAGAAAGATTATTGCTTGAGAATATTTCATTTGCAGGATTGTGAGCTGTAATGGAAGCTGCTACATAATTCATGGAGGTACTTTAATTCTTCCCAAGTTATCTAATACACAAACTACAGCGGTAGTGTGATCAGGTACTTTTCATTATGTCCCAGATTGTTTGCGAACGTGTCATTTGCAGGATTATGCGATAATAAATGCATTTAAATGACTTATGCTCCTGTAAGAACTCCACTCTGTTGTCTAATACACAAACTGTAGCTGCAGTATGATGCTGTGTTTCACTTTATGCCCTTAATCATTTGAGAATATTTCATAAGCATTCACAGGATTGTGTCACGAGATGCAAGTTGCTCCATAATTAATGTGAGCAAAGGACTTTAATTCTGCTTATGTAACCTCATACTCGATCTACAGCAGCAGAATGACCCTGTGATGTACTTTGTCTGTAATTGTTTCAGAATATTTCATTTGCATGTGCAGGATTGTGCTGTGAGGCCACTTACTGCATAATTCATGTGGGTGAATGACTTTTACTCGTCTTATGTAACCTCACACACAAACTAAAAATGATCCTGTGCTTCACTTTATGTCCTAAACTGTTTTTAGACTATGTCATTTGCAGGATTAAGTGCTGTGATGCAAGTTGGGACATAATTCCATTCCTCTAGTGTTTCCACACTGTTATCTAATACTCAACCTGCAGCTGTAGTAGGATTCACTTTTCTGTCCTTAATTGTTGGAGAATAATTCATTTGCATTGGCAGTGCAGCTCTTTGCTGGTAGATTTAACCAATGGAGTGGAATGTAAGCACTTTGCAATGCAAATAAGTCTTTGGGAAAGGGGCGGAGTTGACATGTCGTTGCGCAAGTGTGGCCTCAGAACCGACGATGCATGCACTCAAAGTAATTACTAAATAATTGCAGCGTGTTAAAGGCTAAAGCGAGGAAGGCTTCGGGAGATGATACCCGCTCGTGGAGAAATCCTTCCACAAATGGCCATAAATAGCCATCTTTCTCATGAAAGGGAAATGCGATAGCCACTCTATTACTCAAGAGGAAAGAATGTAAGTAAACCATCAGCGGAAGAGTCAAGTACAAACACGGCTTTGTCCTTCCCCATAAACAATGTAACAGCAGCGGAGAGTCGCCGCTGATCACAGGCGCAGAGCAGCAATTAAAGCGATGTAGTCGCTGGATGAAGAAAAATCAGAGAGGGAACAGATCATCATTTGTGCCGGTGAGAAGAAGAAAAAAAAACCCCTCCAAAGATCAGAGTGATGCCATTCAATGTAACCGGATCACACGCGCCACATATGGCCACAGTCAATCATAGCCATTAGCTCCCTGTGCCAACAACAACGCCTTAATGTAACACAGGGACGTCTCACATTGTCGGGAGGATGGAAATGTCCACATGGAAAAAATATGCAAAGCGTGGAGAGAGGAGTTAAAACGTGTCGGCGCTGGCTCGGCTCCGCTTTATTACCAGAGCTCTGCCTCTTTCAACATCAGGCGGCATTACAACATATCCAGTAACTATCGCACCGAGCGATCTGAGCCACATTGATCCCATGCATTCATTATCGTTTCGCAATTTCCGCCCATATGTCAGCATTTGACACGCTTCACCCAGAGAAATGAGACGACGGAGCCCCGGCGCAGGATTCTTGCGGATTTTCCCCCTTTATAACACAATTAACCCCATAGAGCGCAGCGGCCGCCTTATTGAGCGCAGCTGGACAAGTGCACATTCAGCAGTTGACACCACAATAGACAAACAGGCTCAAGGAAGACCGGGGAACCAAATAGCGCCTGTAGGTCAGTCCCTCCACTGCCCGGACACATCAATGTCAACATCCATACATGCGCCTCTGAATGTCACCAGAGATTCAACCAGCAAACCAGCAATACAGATGCAGCTCATGACAAAAAAAGAGGCTCGTAAACAGGAACAGGAACAAGACACGATTAAAAACAAATCACACACATTACGCGTGATTATTCATCAGGCGATTAACAGTCCTACCTCTCCGTGAGCGACTGTCCGTCCCTGGGGAGTATCCTCGGGTAGAAAATAAAGTTTGGAGCTTGATAAAAGTTGCTTGCTTGTTCTTTCCTCCCAGAGCAGCTGAAGCTCCGCTATGCAAATAGGATCCTCCGGTTTACATCTGACGAAGAAGAAGTCTCCGAGAGACAGAATCCTCGGTTTGCCGTCCCGGTTAAATTTAAAGGCTTTATAGAATATATATGGTCCATGTAAACCGCAAGACGAGCCCACCCACTGTAGAGGAGAAACAAACGAGACAGATTAATGAATGGATTTTATCAACTCATTTTTGTAAACAAATCATATGTTGGCACAAACACATTAAAAACATTCGTGCGTAATTACGCGCGGCTGGCGAATATCACATTGAGCATTTCTCCTGTTTTCTGCGCACAATTAGTATCATGCAGGCTAACTATTTTTAGATGGTCAACATATGACACAGATGTGGTCGAATGAGCCGCAGAGTGTAAAAGTTTCTCAGGTTCAGACACATGAGGACATTTGGACGGAAGGCGACGACGAGCCGCAGAGCGAAAAAATCAAACAATTCGACGGTTGATAACAAACGTTACCTTCAGTGAGTTCGGCTCCATCTCGACGTTATGAATTGATTAAACTCAACACGCTCTCCAAACTTGCTGGCTTGAATGGATTGCCGAAGGTCCTGCAAGGAACACACGTCTGTGGAGTTTCAAACATCGAGTACAGTCGATGACGAGCGGTGGGAAAAATGCGTTTCGAGAGTAAACACCCTTCAGGAATCATTGCGTAAACCCATGTGCTAATTTAATGGCGGAAATCGGCGATACAGTTTTTATGGCGCATTAATATGGCGCGTAATCACGTGTTTGGACCACATATTACCGTATAACTATAAACAGACCAATAATTTTTAATCGTGTTTTAATCGCGTTAATCATAGACAGAACACACTAATTTCACTCATTTTCCAGCCTCGAAAAGATGAATTTGTTCCAGTATTCTGCGTTAACGCGTTGCTCTGTGGATACGTGTCTTCCAGGACTTGTGTGAAAGACGTTCAGTATGAAAGCACATTTCTCACAGTAATGACACTGAGGATGTCTTCAAGAAACAATGTTACATGAGAGTTAATAGGGTTATCAACTGATTCCTCAGACGTGGGAGCCGCGAGGTGTCGGCGCAGCTCTGAGCGCAGCGGTGTGTGTGTCTGTGTGTGTGTGCCGGGGCTCAGCCGCACAGGTTTTGGGCTTTAAAGCTGGAAGAATAATGGCCTTTATGTATTTTTGGAGGCGAACATGAGAAAAGACGAAATTGGCCGAGTTAGGAAAGCGGGGCGTCACGAGACTGGATTCACGAGGCGCGCTCCTTTTATCCACGAATCACGTTAAAAACGCAGCGCTGACCTTGTGCGTGTTTATTAGAAATAAGTCACACTTCCAAGATCAAAGCCACTTATTTATATATATTTGTATAAACACTGGGTGATTTGCATATAGATCAAATACAATCAATGATTATTGATTTCAGCGATGATTTCTTCACCAAGTTACACAAACTTGACGGTTTCTGTTTCCCTCTGTTCTCGTCGTTCTCTGCGCCGGCGGAACGTGTCAGCTGGATTTTATCTTCTGTCTGGAGTTATTCATGTGTCCTGTGGAGCAGTACCGGCCCCGTCCACACCGCCGCGCTGTTTCCCCTCTGAGGTCCACCCTGTGCCCTGCATTTATCCAGCACTCAGATCACAGAGCCTGAGCAGCGCCACAGGCCTCCTCCTGACACCAGCTATTTCAAGTGCACTATTACGCAATGCGCCTTTTTTTCCAGAAATGACGAGCAGAGCAAACAGGCGCATTGATTCACATCCACTAAAGTGTTTTCATGTCGAACTGACTCCGCTGCTGCTGCTGCTGCTGTTATGAATGACTGCCTGGTTTTCTCCTTAAGATAAACAGATACTGATGAAGAACACTCAGTGAAATAAAGGGTCATAGATAATGACTCGTTTCATCAATGGGCTTCAGCATGTATATGTAAATATATATATATATATATATGTATATACATATACCTATACATACAGTATATATGTATATACATTAGAGCTGGATTCAATGCTAAAAGATAATATCCACAGGCTTTTTATGTTATGTTATTTGGTGTTATGTTATGTTATGTTGTTGCATTGTGTTATGTTGTGTTATGTTATGTTGTGTTATGTTATGTTGTGTTATGTTATGTTGTGTTATGTTGTTATGTTATGTTGTTTTATGTTGTGTTATGTTATGTTGTGTTATGCTATGTCGTATTATGTTATGTGTTATGTTGTTTTATGCTATATTGTGTTATGTTATGTTGTTTTATGTTGTGTTATGTTATGTTAAGTTATGTTGTGTTATGTTATGTTGTTACGTTGTGTTAGGTTGTGTTATGTTATGTTGTATTATGTGTTATGTTGTTTTATGTTATGTTATGTTGTGTTATGTTATGTTACCAGAGCTTGATGATGAAGAATCAGTTGAACCAAAGCTCATAAATAATAATTTACACCTATTATATCAATATATAATTCAGCATATTATCATATCAGATCATATCATATTATACATTGTATCATATCATATGGTATATTGTGTTATGTTATGTTGTTTTATGTTATGTTATTTTTATGTTATGTTATGTTGTTTTATGTTATGTTATGTTGTGTTGTGTTGTGTTGTGTTGTGTTGTGTTGTGTTGTGTTGTGTTGTGTTGTGTTGTGTTATGTTATGTTATGTTGTGTTGTGTTATGTTATGTTATGTTATGTTATGTTATGTTGTGTTATGTTATTGGAAACCAGATATACAAACACGGGCCATCACCAGAGCTCACAGGATTGAAAGCAGCAGAACATTATGTATTAATACTGAAATACGAGGCGATGTTCTGTGACACGCTGACACTCTGATATTTTAAGAAGCAGTTCACAGCGTCGGGACGGTTCGGAGTAAAAGGTGGATTACACAGAGGCTCATTGTCTTACATGCGGCTGCAGCAGCGTTGGGATTCCTGCAGAGAAGCCAATATAAACCGCAGCCCTCAGAGTTATCTTTCCTGATTTCTCTCACAGCCATTTCAGTGGCAGAATCAATGGGGTTGCATTGTTAATGGCAGCCACAATAATGAAGTCCCTGGTTAATCAATGGCACCACTCGAGCTCTTATCTGGCAATTGCAAGTGTTTGCTTGTCAACAGCCAGAGCCCAGCAGTGACTGCAACAGTGTGATTCAGACAATTATGTGAATTGGTGTGAAGGTGGCTCCTTGTGAGAAATCGGAGGTAAATTGAAAAAGGCGTGTTGTGTAGAAAGAGAGATGTGACTGTGATGATATGATATCAAAATATCAGCTGTACTTATTTAAAACTGAGCCGCGCCGGAGGATTCATAAAATCGCAATTTACAATCTCAGCTGCGTCTCTTTATCTCAATTTGTCTTCGTGGTGAGATAACATTCAATAGAGGATGTTAACTTGAGAAAAGGTAGGAACTCGAAGTGTGAAAAGAATGAACGAGTAATGGTCCCAAGCATCCTCTGCATTACAGACAAATAAGTATCTGGAGTAATGCACTGTGAGTCGGGTTCGACAGCTGAGCATCACTTTCAGGTAGGAATTAAATGTGTTTCACCACATGCACGTTAAAGTGTGACAGCTCAAATCCTCTTTGGAGAATCTGAAGTTAACCTGATTTAAGTGCAGCCTGCGCGAGTGACTGTGAGTCTTTCAGGTTCAGTTCACTTTATTTTCCACTTTTGCTCAAAAGTTTAGCGTTTGATTTTTTTTTTTTGCAGAGTGAAAGATGATCACTCACTAGATTCTCTGTTTCATTCCCAGAGCTGTGACATTCAAATGGCTCTTGCCACTGCTAATATGTGTCGACTGCATGTGTGAGCGAGGACGCCTGATGGAAAAAGCCTTGAAATGAAACAAAAAAAATGGATGAAAATGTCTCGGGCAGACACTTGCTCAGAGCAGGAACGCACAACGACTGGATAAGTGGCGAAGCGTTATTCCTCGGCACAGGTGTTTCACGTTCCACATAATGAGGCGGCCTCAGCGGGGAGCCACAAATGTGGTTGGAACGCCACCTCAGAATGGAGAGCTGGGGTTACACGTTCAGTAGCAAAGCAATGGGAAAAAAAACATTAAAATAGCATATTCCTACATAATTGTGACCATATGCTGACACGTCTGAACGGTGAATATGGAACGCAGTTAGAATTACTTTTATACAATTGGCTATTTAAACACCACAAAGCCACAGGTAGGAAATCAACTGACAGACGGCTGCAGAGATGAATTTAAATAGACGCTTTGAGGGTCTCGCGGAACGGAGCCGTGGAGAAACAGTTTTTTGACTACACAGTTTTTTAAAAATGGTTGAAATGACTGTTGATACAGGTTATAAACTGATTTGTTGACTGATAGAATAAAGTCTTTTTGGAGGTCGGATTGGTTTTGGTCAGAAAGACATTTGGGCTTTTGGAGACTTGTTAATTAATCGAGAAAATAATTGTCTGATTAATCAATTATTTAAAAATAGGGGCGAATACTAATAATTATATAGAAATAACAAAATAATTCAATAAAGGGCTGCAACTAATAACTATTTATGTTATTACATCCGCCATGAAGGTTATATTTCCATTGGCTTTTGTTTGTTAACTTGTTTGTTTGATTATTAGCAGGATAAAACTAAAACTACGGGACAGATTACCTCAAAACTTGGTGGAATATGCAGTATGGTTCAAGAAAGAACACATTGAATGTTGGAGAGGATCTGGCTAAGGGGCCCGATCCAGGAATGATCTCCAGTGAGTTCAGACGATGATTAATCTATTCACCAATGAATCATTCAGTCTGTGAAACATCCGAAAAGAGTGGAAAATATCTATCACAATTTACTTGAGCCAATCATCTCTCACCAGAACCCACAGAAAGTTAATATATAAGACAAATAAAACCAACAAATTCAATGTTTGGGAACCTGGAACCAAGAATGAGGGGCTAATCAATCAATTTACCAACTATTGCAATTTAATATGCAGTAAATTCAAAGTGTTTTCTTTACAGTTCACTGTGAGAACTCCTTTTTAATCACTGTTCATTTCAACAATATCATATTTATACATTCACATGCTCCATATATGACATTTTACATTTGAGCTTATTTCAGCCTATTGTTTTGGTACAAGCAGGAATGAAGTGGAGGAGTGGAGACTAGAAGAAAATTGAAAATATGTTACAAATGTACTTTGTTACTTTCCCTCAGTGTTTTAAAACAAGACATCACATCTCAAAATGTGCTTTAAGAACAGAGGAGGAAATGATTAAAGGTTAAAAACACCCAAAGCCTTCACATTTACTACATGAATCATCTAATTAGGTGTTGGAAACAGCCTTAAAGGGGAAGTCAGAGTTATTCAGCAGTGCTGGGCAGTGTAGGGATTTACGTGCATGACCATCACTTTTAAACACTGTAAAAACTTTCAGCGTGATATTGGGATCCACATTTCTAATCGAAACACCAGGCATCATGAAAATCTACACGACCGCAGCATTAAAGCCTCTGAGAAATTAAGACAACACACCCAATCTCCCACTAATTCCACATGCACAATTGCATTAGACAGCAGATATCCATCTATCTTCAGTGGAAAACCCCGGGACATTAGAAACCCATCACGTAAATTTGTCCATGGGAACCGGTTTGAATTGTAACTCTACACCTGCGTCTTTGTGTAATCACACGACAATGCCTCTCGTCTGCAGCTCGACTCGAGGAAAGGTAACAGGAGACGTGGGTGAAGTTGCACGGCTAATTTTAGCCTCTTAGACTCATTATAAGTCGGTGTTGCATTTCTCTCCATTCCATCGCACATGGGTCCACCGACAGTGGACGGCTCGGGCACGAGAAAATCCAATTAGTTTATGGACAGAATCAGTTTCTAATCAGGACTTAAGTTGGACGTTTTCATCTGGAGGCTGTTTGAGATGCTTTCTGTGTGTATTAGCAGGTGTCAGCCAGTGTACCACAAGCTGAATATTAACCGACTGAGCTCATAAATATCTGTGATGCAGTGATATCCTCAGAACATCAAAGCAGCCACCACATGCAGTGAACTGTGCAGGATTATTACTGTTCACAGCAGAACAGAAAGCAGCTCGGAAGCAGAAAAACAACTCCAACTTTTTGATCTTGTCTGATTTAACACTTGTTTATCCGAGCTCCCGTACCTCATCACGTTTTAATGCGTAATTTATGGTTTTTCTGCAATTCAACCCTTTTCATTTACAGCGTGCAGCATCATTCCAAACAAAAAAAGAATGGCCGCGGCTATTGATCAGATCTAATATCACGTATTTATGTATGTGTGCTATAGGAATAGTATATTCATAAGGCAAACACTGGTCTGAATGGCTGCCTGGACAATGAACTAATTGCCTGCAAAACACAATTTCACATTCATGGGCCACTATTACAGCTGAATTGTTTGATAATGTCAAGTGAGTCATTTTATTAAGCGCGACACAAATGTAATCATGCGGCAGGGCAACGTGAACTGGAGTGTATAGAAGTGTTAACATCACTGTGGGTTTCAGGTTATTACTGCCGCAGCAAATGTAAATTTGCCTCATTGATGGAGAGTGCTCAGCTGAATCAGAAATGTGCGAACCACAAACAAAATAGGCCGCTTCATCCCATCTGCATACACATCAGGACACACAGGCACACACGCACGCACACACACACACACACACACACACACACACACACACACACACACACACACACACACACACACACAGTCCCATTTTATATCTCCCCATCTGAAACCAGGATTAGAACCATGAATAATGCATTTATGTAAATGTCCAATGGGTATAACTATAAAAGATGAGAGTGATTGAAAAGGCATTTTGTTGGATTGAGTTACAGCAGCCTGTGAGTTATGGATGTTTTCAGTGCAGGGAGCGAGACTTACACCAAAAAAAAAAGAAGAAAAGAATATGTGCTTTTTCTTTTTAAAGCAGAGGAGTCACCGTGTCACTTCCACATCTGAGGAACACATCTGCACAGAACCTGATCTCAACATGTATGATTTGCTCTGTGTGTTTCGGTTTATTGCACCCAGTGGTCAAACTATCCTCCACTATGAAGTCACAGAGGACAGAGACCTCAGCATTTCACCATCTGTGCAAAGCGTCGCCGCTGCCTTTCTCCTGTCAAAACACGGGATTGTTATTAAAATGGGCATAAATGTCAGCAGACGTCTGTAATCAGATTATGCACTGGTGTGTGTCAACCTCCCATCGGGGGCCGAGAGCGCCGTGTTATGTTTATGTCAAATAACTGTGTGGGTATACAGGCAATTACAGTGCAGCCACTTACACGAGCAGTTTTTTTTTTGTGAGATTTCTCATAAGATATTCTGCCCCGAACACCGGCTTCAGCTGTCGTACGTGCAACACTGCTGTAATCTGTGCAATCCCAGGCTGTGATGTATCCGCAGAGCAATCAGCCTCGTTAAAGATGGAGACCGAGGACGGATTGTGAAATATGAATGACAACTGCTAAATTGTTTCCATTACAGAAGAGGGAAGATGCAGTATTTTATTCAGAGCCCGGGAAAATAAACTCTCAGCATTAATAATTTATCTCATTTTATAAGGCAATTTAGCAGTCACTTGAAGTTGCTATGGTGACAGGGGGTATTTTGAGACAACTAATGACCTGTGCAAAACCCACTCACTGTAAACTTCACTCAAGCTAAATGAGATTGCTGTCTGTGCCGTGTGTGATACATGGCTGAGAACTTAATCCCCACGCTATGCTTGGCCTTTTTTTTCTGCACAGGACAAATTAAGGTTGTTAATATCAATGTAAAACATCTGTGGGCTGTTTACCGAGCAGGGAATGTGAGCCAAGCAGCAACAAGCACCACGCTGCATAGAACTGGAAATAAGCCCTTTTGATTTGATTGCAAGTGCAGAATTCTCAACAGGAAAAAAGGTCAGACAGAAATCCAGCGATTGAAATACTCATGATGTGAACCCTCCATGATATGGTTTAGAATGTGACTCTGTTATGTTTCACACTGAACCTCCGTCAGTATCTCTTTATTTGCCGGGCTTACGTCAAAGATTCCACTCTGGAAAAAGAAGCTTTGAAGCCTCGCTGGGTTCTGGGGGCGAATCATATTTGTCCAATAAGTGCCTGGCCTGTTGCAGCTGTCGAGGCTGAGACAGAATGAGTCATGTGTTACCCATTTAAGTCCAATTTCTCCCATGCAAATGCTCGACATGTGTGACTCGGCAGGGCCCGTGAGTCAAAACAGTGTTTTTGAAATGAGGGGAGAGAAAATCAAGGCCGGAGCTGTGTGACCGTTTAGCCACCTGCTTCCCGCATGAACTGCTTCAACTGTCACTCTGTGTTTTATTTGGGTGATCACCTACCTGTTGTTGTCTTTGTGTTTTTAAAGTCAGGTCAGATTTATTCATGTAGCACGTGACAAACAGCAGGAGTTGAGCCAAACTGCTTTAAAATCACAGCAAATGAAAGCAATACAAGTTTGGATTTAAAAAAAAGGAGGAGAGGTGCAAATATATAGACTCCAAATCTCTTCAAGAGGAAAAAGTAAAGATTAAAAAATACCCATAAAGACAAAAGAAACTTTCAAAAGAAAAGAAAACATTCAAAATTATTAAAAAACCCTTTAAAAGACTCTGTAAAAGGCTATTTTAAAGGTTAAGAATACCATAAAGCACTTAAAATGAAAAAAAATACAAAATGACTGAAATAAATAGTCTAAAAAACTATTGTTAAGTGTTTTTCCTTTGCAATCAGCTATTTGTTCATGCTCATAAGTTTTTTTCTAGTGCTTCAGTCTGAATTTTGGAAATTCACTGATAATATTAAGTATGAAGTATCTTCACTGCACCAACCTGCCAGTTCCATAAATCTTTGAACTGCAACACAAAGAATATATAGTTTAATAAAATCCTGTAATTTGTGAACAATCCACTGTGGGTTTTTTTTATTTTCTAACATGGTTTTAAATCAGTCACAGCCTCCATGAAATTCACTGAATAAACAAAGACAGGGTGCAGCTCAGTGACTCTTCTCTTTTGGAAAATAGCAGTTATATTCACTGAACCATGCAAAATATTCATCATCCCTGAAAATTGACATTGACACACAGGTTGAGCAATGGCTTGTAAATGTAGCAACACTTCCTGTTGACAGTGTGCTGCACCTTTTGTCTGTAGCCATAATAAACGTGAGATTAAACTCTCCTGCAGACTGTGGTGTTAGCGCCACCTGTTGGGGTACAAGGGTAAGAACAGGGAGCTGGTGACAGATGTATTACACTGGATTACAAGGGTAATTTACAGCGGAACATAATCGCCATGTTATTAATTAGCCAGTCTTGAGAGAGGCATAGCTGTTGGTCACAAACTAATGAACATAAATGATGGACCATGTCAAGCTCAGGTTTCAGAGTAAAAAAAAATGAAATACCTCTGACGTCATAACTAGCAGATTCCCAGGGTGCTGTTCTTATTCCAGATTAAATGTCTGACGTGTTTCAGGGTGACAACAGCTCTTCAGACGAGACTCTGCTGAGACTGGAACAAATTCATCTGTGAGGGTTTGCAGATTTGTACGACATGTGTTTTACCACGGGGGGGGCTTTGAAACCAGGAGATACAATAGATGATAGAAATATTTATTATGTGATGACAACAATACCAAAATGCATATCTTTGTGTACCATTAACACAAACACACAACATAAAGAGCATAATTTACTGATGTGCAAACCCTATATGCTGGTTTGGTATTGACGTCTCTCTAGTCCCCCGCCTCATCATTATTGTTACTTTACTTTACAGCAAACTATCATTAGCAACAGTGTTAACTTCACATTTGTCAAACAGAAGTAATGAAAGCACAAATTACTTTTCTTCACTTTCATAGAGAAGTAATTGTGGACGACCAGACTCCTTAGAGCACGACCTGATGATGGTCACGTGACATCCAAACTTCTGGTTTTAAGCACAATTACAATTTAAGTAGAAGTTTTGCTTTTAATTTGAATGATGTTTTTCTTCTGGGTAAACTGAAAAAAAAAACAAACAGGTTTAAGAAGCAAACCTTGATTTTCAAATAGATTAATAGAAAACGGCACTTTCAATGAATGACACAGACGTTTGACTTTTTTCACCTCCAGCAGGAGCTCCTGTGATTGAATAATTTAGCACCTGAGATTCTCTTTGTGAGTCAGTGACTTTGTAATATTAGAGGCACATCTTCATTCGGGCTGCCGTTTCTGGTTTGAATCCCTTTATTTGTGGAGGTTGCATGTTCTCACTGTGTCTGCATGGGCTTCCTCTGGGTACTTGTTGGTAGATGATGGATTGGATGGACAACTTTATGACAATGTCCCCTCAACAAGACAGGGCCACAACATTACAACACAAGACCTACTAGCAACAAGAAACAAACAAACAAATAAAAAACGACAGAATTTTGTGATCCAGTGTTTTATTTCAGTCAGACGTGACAAAATTGTAGCCACACACAATATAAAAATATTCCAGAATAATATCAATATAACAAAATTTCCCTTTGAAGGATGTTGCCGTATGAGTGCCGTCAAAAATAAAAACATCTCCACTGCACCAACCCTTCATCCAACCAACATTTCACAACCTCACCTGCGTCAGGATTCCTCCTGAGGTTGTTTTCCTCAGATGTCAACCGCAGTCACCTCAGAGCCCAGGAAGGCGACAGAGCTGAAAATGTTTTGTTGTGCTTGTGTTGTGCTGCTCGTGCTGCCACAGTCAGAAACTGTGCAGTGCAGTGTTTAGATATATTCTGGTAATGCAACTGTGGAATCAAGCATCGCTAACACCCCGTGAGTGTCTTCATCTGATTTTTAGTTTCCAGTTCCTTTTTAAAACCAGCAATATTATTTCCCACACTGATGCAGAATAATGCTGCATTTTATTCTTCACGGAGAAGACTGTTATTTTTTTGTGCTGACACAGAAATCAGTGCAGCTACATGAGTTTTGCAGCAAGGGCATTTCTCGGCCATTTCTGTCAGGGTGCAGGGTGTTGAACAGCACCTTCACACAGAATCACTGGGTGACACCAGGCCTGGGGGGGGAGGATTGACTTCGGATCACTTTCCTGTCTCGGTCAACAGAGCAGCGTTTGTCTCTTTTTTATCTCTCTCACAGAATCAGTCAGTGTTTTCATGAGCGCAGTCGTTACTAACACTGCTTTGATTTTCTTTCACTCCTGCTTGTTTCAGTAGTTTGGCAAGAGGCAAACTGGATAAACACAAAAACACATCGGTGGTTTCTTCAAAAACTCGAGCCACAATGTTATTCTTTTTGCGGTGCAGGATGTAACATAACTCTTTTCCTGCGCGCGGCTTTGTCTGAAATCCTCATTGTGATTCCACGTGATGCAAACCGGGGCATGATGATGATGATGATGATGATGGACAATTTGGAACAAAGACAGGAAAAGCTTGTCTCCCTTCCAAGGTCACAGGCCGGTCTACTGTTTCCTCCCCCCCCTCGATTGATTTGAATAGAAATCAACTCAGCATTCAGTAGGGCAAAGTGTGTGTGTGTGTGTGTGTGTGTGTGTGTGTGTGTGTGTGTGTGTGTGTGTGTAGTCAGAAAGCTGACATGGACTTGGTGTGATGTGATATTTCCTGCATGGGGAGATAATAGGATTTGTGATTCGACTACATGATCACGGTTTAATGTTGAACAAACCTTCATGACTGAGGAGAAATTCCGGAAAGAACAGATTAATAATTCATCAAAGGACGTCATGTGTGTTTTACTGTAACTATTTTTGGTGAGCTTGTATGTAAATATTAACTGTATGTCATATGTA